>NW_027669738.1:0-93007 GCF_964146895.1 Miniopterus schreibersii | reverse complement strand
CTACTTATATTGGAAGGTCCCTCCTATAGTTCTCACACGTTAAATGCGTGCAGTAAACACAGCAAACCTGGTATCATCTCCTCTGAGGATAATCAAAAAGTATTTAAAAATCATGTCAAGCCCAAACCTGTCAAAGTTGGAATCTCTTCCGTTTTCTCCAGCCATGCATTCAACAATTCCCACCACAACTAGGTTGTGATGGACAGTGTACCCAGGAAGGCCAGCGATACAATTCAGGAAATACATGGTGGTTGTGATGATCAATAGAGGGATGTGGTGGCACAGCAGCCTCAGCATTTTCATGAAGGAGGATTCTGGAAAATTGTGGAGAGGGTTCTAGGAAGCACATCACAGAACTTCTATTTAATGCATGGTAGGCAGGCCTGAGGGTGGTGTTGGTGACCTGAGGTGTGAGATCAGAGAAATAGGCCAAAGAATCTACTTTCATTCTGAGTGACAGAGGAAACAGACATGACCTCATCATCCTTCAGCCTCCCCCAAGTGAACATGATTGGCACTGCAGTGCTCAGAACTTCCAGCCTCATCCTCACACTGTGATGATGTCACAGGCTGTATTTCTCCCAGCTTCAGTGTGTTCATGTGAGAAAACAATGTCCCAGCTCCCTGGCAATCCAGAGGCAAGTGAAGAGTTGGTCTCTGCTCACCTGTTATCATCTATGTCCCCTCTCCTGGTGCCAACATCCACTCATAGTTCTCACTGTTGATCTGGAAAGCAAAAATGGGCTCCACAGGAGAGGCCAGGCGTCTAAACCACAAACCCAAAAAGCAGGGGATCACACCAAGCTCTCTAATGGCATTTCCTGCAAGGACCCACCTAAGCAATCCTGTCAGATCCCGAAACATGGTGATCAGAGACGAAGTTGAAGAAGTGAATGCTGCTGTTCTGCCTGCAGTTGTAGGCCTGTCGTTCATACTGCAGGTACCACTGAATGTGAGTGGAATGGGTCACCCTGTATCCTGCAGCTTGAGGAGTGTGTGGAGAGGAACCTGTCACCTTCCAACTTGGACACACTTCTTGCCGCAGGCCATGCAGGGAGCCTCCTCCCTCCTGTGATGGTTATGAGAGGATCCTTCACAATCACAGTATCGTGGATGTAGGGGTTTTTGTGAAAGAGCAGCACAGTCTTGCAGCGATTGCTGCCATGCCAGGCTTCCTTCACCTGCAAAAGAACAGTGGATCCGGTTTAGGGTGATAACTTATTCCAGAACTCCCGCCTATTCCTTCCTGCAGGGATAGGATTTTTTCACAAGCTCTCTACCTCCCCAGCCGTGGTCTGCACAGCCTGACCTTCAGATTGATCATGTGGCTGAGCATGGTTTCATCTTGGTCACTGATAATGGCTGACACTTCCAGATTGTTGACAAATTGCAGCAGGTCAAAACGCCTGCACGCTGCAAGCTGAACATGAAACAGCTACAAAAAGGAGCAGATCCTTAAAGCAGCTTGGATTGCTCCCACCTCTCTAACCCCTAGCCCAGCTCCTTCACCATAAGATGCAAAAAGAGAGCACAGTGGTTCTTGTGGGCTCCATGTGTTTATACACACACGGGCACACTGTTTTCCTGACAGCCTTTGACCTTGCCTGCATACTTGCCTGCTGAGGGCTTAACAGGATACCTTTATTTGTGGACATCACTCATTCCTGCCTCTCACTGACTTGGATATACAGAGGACTTGGACATGCAGCCCCCCTCGAGTGCAGCATTACCCCAAGAAGAACCTGAGTGACACAGAGCAGTGTGGAGGCAATGGCCCTTGTTCTGCGCATGAGTCTGATCTGGGACGGTGCTCCTGAAGCCCAGGGAGAGTTTTTGTGGTACTGGTGAGATAAAAGGGTGTCTCTGAGATTTTGGATCACACTGTTCTCACTATCCTGAGCTTCACTCCAATGTGTCTATTTGTTTCTGAGCTACCTATCCCCACTGATACATTTCTCATGCACAAGGGCAGGCATATTGCGTTCCCTTCTGTAGAGTCAAGGATAGACTATTGACTCAGCATCTGGCAATGCACTGAACGTTTGTGCTTTTCAGTTCTAAACAGGGCTGCCGCCGCTGCCAGGTACTGGGCTTGAGCCAGCAGAAGGATCTGCTCACTTGTAAGTTCACGGGCTACATTCCTAACTTAAGTGCCCGGAGCACATCCAGTGGGGACCAGGTGCACTTCCCACTGAGCCTATCCTCTTCGTGCTCCTGCTCTACTGGCTCTTCTTGTGGATGTTTTGTTTCTTCCTGTGCCTGAGGCTCAACATCAACCAACACCTTCATGACTTTTATGACGTCCTCTCGCCCAGGACAAACTGCTCCCTGCCAATTAATTCCTCCTCAATCAATTCCTTCCCCTCTCCCTGCTCCACCCTGTCTGGCCCTTGTAGAAACTCATGATACATTTCCTCTGCCAAAGCATAACTTACCCACTTCTGCAACTGTAAGGCCCAGCCCTCCCAGGGACTGGTCGATCATTCCAAGGCAGCCAATCGTAAGGCTCAAACCAACACACAAACAACAGACAGACAGACAGACAGACAGACAGACAGACAGAAAGACACGGTACTTGCTCTTAATTTATCTTTCTAACTACATGCCATGCTCTGGATGTCTCTGCATCTCAATGCTTTCCCACAGGGACGTTCTGCATCTATTTCCTGTGCAGGGAAACAATGTTTGCTTGAAAACACATATTCCGCTGAGAAAGCTTCTCATGTGCACTACTCTTCTTTGAAGTAAAATGGACAGTCCCTCCTATTTATCTCACAGTGTGGGAGGTCCCCTGAACACAACAAACCTCCTATTGTCTCCTCTGACTATTACTAAAGAATACTGAATAATCCCCAATCTGTAAAATGGGTCACTGCCGCCAGTGGGATCTCTTAAGTTTCCACCAGCCCTGTGTTCAACATGTGCCGCCACAACCCGTTTATAACGGGCAGTGTTTTCAGGATGACCTGTGGAGGAATAAGGAGACACTTAAGGAAATATATGGTGGTTGTGATGATCAATAGAGGCACGTGGTTCCAGAGCAGCCTCAGCCTTTGCATTCTCATGCTGAAACACCACGTGGCAGCATTTTCTCCTCAAATGGTATTATTGCAGATGCTCACTCTGAATTCTTACTTTTGTCCAGAGGCGGCAGAAAGTTTCTTACAAACGATTGTTCTGGGGATGCTGGCAATGCATTCTCACACTTTTCCACCAGGTGTCGGCATGATTTCACGAGTAATTTTATTGGGGATGCTGGAAAAGCATTCACAATTCCATTCAACAGGTGGAAACATTTTCAACAGAATGAATCCATTGGTGAACTTGTGGGTGCATTCTCACGTTTACCCACCAGGTGGCAGTATTGTTCGAACTGAGGATCATACTTGGGATGCTTGTGGAGATGCAGAAGATGCATTTTCTCGTTTGTCCACCAGGTGGTGGCATTTTGACACCACGAGATTTTATTGGCTATGCTGACAATGGAAGCTAGTGTGTGTCAAGCAGGCAGCAGAATTATTTTACCGCACGATTTCGCTGGAGATGCTTTCAATGGCTCTATATTTATCAGTTGGCATCAATATTCCACTAGTGAATATCAGGAATGTTCTGGAAGTGCATTCTCACGCTTTTCCACCAGGTGGCAGAATTTTCCCACAACGTGCTTTTACTGAGGATGCTGGCAAGGCATTCCCACGTTTTTGTCTCTACAGCTGTCTGCATTTTCCCTCCACTGTCCCATTTTGGGGAAACTGGCAATGCATTTTGGCGCTGAAACATGAGATGGCAGCATTTTTCCACCAACGATTCTGTTTGAGATGCTGGCAATGCTTTCCCACGTTTGTCTAACACGTCTGTGGAAGCATTTTTACTACCAAATTATATTATTGGGGGTGTTGAAAATTCAGTCTCAAGTTTGTAAAAGACTTGGCTACATTTTCCACAAATGTGATTATTTTGTGGATGTTGACAAGGCATTCTCACGTTTTAACAGCCATTGAACCTACTTTCCCAAAAATGATTCTATTGGGAATAGTGGCGTGGCACTTTCACTTTTGTTCAATAGCTGGCAACACTTTCACCACAAAGTATCGTTTGGGGAATGCTGGAAGCACATTCGCCCAAAGTACTTTGTAGAAGTACTTTTCCACAAAATGATTTTACGGCGGATGCTGGCAATGCATTCTTCAGTCTCTCAAACAAGAGGCCACATTTTCCACCAAACGATTACTTTGGTTGTGCTGGCAATGCATTCCCACATCTGTCCACAAGGTGGCCACATTTTTTTACCAAGGGATTTTCCTGAGAACGCTGGCAATGCATTCTCTTGCTCGAATACCAGGTGACAGCATTTTCTCCACAAGTGATCTTATTGGAGATGCTGTAACTGCATTTTCACATTTGTAGAAAGGTGACTGGTTTCTTATTTACAAATGATTGTTTTAAGGCTGCTGGCAATTCCTTCTCACACTCCAACACCAGGTGCAGTATTTTCCCACCAAATGATATTATTGAGGATCCTGGCACTGCATGCTCCTCCTTGGAGAACAAGTGGCGGCAATTTTCCACCATGTAACTTCACTGGGGCTTCTGGCGAAGCATTTTCACTTTTGTCCAATAGGTGGAAGCATTTTCCCACAAGTGATTTCACTGGGGATGCTGGCAATGAACACTCACACAAGTCGACAAGATAAGGGCATTTTGCCACAAGAGATTTTCATTGTGAATCTTGGCAATGTATTTTCAAATGTGTCCGCCATTTGGCAGCCAGCATCATCTCAGAAGGGATTTTCATGAGCATGCTGGCAATGCATTCTCACACTTGTCAAACATGTGGCGGCCTTTTTCCAACAGCTGATATTATTGGGGCTGCTGGCAATGCATTGTGAAGCCTGTTTACAACAAGCCCACATTTTCCCACCAAATGTTATTATTGCACATAAAGGCAATGGTTTCTCCCGCTTGTCCACCCGTTGGCACCTTGACATCACAAGTGATTTTGTTTGGTAAGCTGAGAATGCATTCTTACGTTTGTTCAGCCAGTTGCGGAATTTTTCCACCAAGCGACTTTATTGCTGCTGGCTGTACATTCTCACGTTTGTCCAACTATTCGCCGCAGTTTTCCCCTAAAGTGATAGTGTGTGTGTGGGTGTGGATGTTGGTTTTGAATTCTCACACGTGGACATTGCCTATCAGAACTTTAGGCCCAAATCACTTTATTGCGATTCCAGAACCTGCATTCTCACTCTTGTCCACCAGTTGGCACCTTGATCTCAGTAGGGATTTCACTGGGGATTCTGGGAAATCATTCATACAGTCGTTTAGCACCTGGTGGCCTTTTTCTCAAAGAGTGATTTTGTTGGGGATGCAGTCAATGCATGCTTCACCTCGTCCACCAGGGGGCAGAATATTTCCACCAAGTTTTTTTTAAAGGGGATGCGTTTAATGCTCTCTCACTTACCTCCACAAGGTGGCAGCATTTTTAAAACAAATGCTTTTCTTGGGAATGCAGGGAATGCTCTCTCACCTTTGTAAACAATGTCAGGTAATTTCTCATCAAACGTGTTTACGGGAGATGCCTGAAATACACTATCACCTTTTATTCAAAGGGGCAGCATTTTTTCAACCAAATAATTTTACAGGGGCTGGCAATGGATGCTCACGTTTGTCCCACAGTTGGCAGCATTTGTCCCAGAGAAAGTTTTTTTGCGGGGATGCGTGGCAGCGTTTCGCCCCAAATGATTTAATTGAGGATGCCTGCAAGGCAGTCTCAGGTCTCTACATGACGTCGCAGTAGTTTTCAACCACATGATTGGATCGGGGATACTATCAACGCATTCTCACCCTTTTGCATTTTGCCGACAGAGAGGTTTTGTGGTGATTCTGACAATACATTCTCAGACTTATCTGAGAATTGGCAGTATTTCCGTACAAATGACCTTACTGGGGATGCTGGCAATGTATTCTCACGATTGTCCACAGAGGACAGCATTTTTAATCAAATAATTTTATGGGAGATGCTACGCAGCCATTCTTGCACTTGTCAACCAGAAGGCAGGTTTTCCCCAGTATGATTTTATTGGGCATGCTGGCACTGCATTCTTAATCTTTTTCATAGGTGGCAAAACTTTCCCAAAAACTTATTATTTGGGGGATACTGGCAATGAATTGTCATTCTCAAGCATCCGTTGGCAGCATTTTTTAGCTAATGATTTTGTTGGGGATGCTCGCCATGCGCTTTCATATTTGTCGACCAGTGCACCAGGAGGTGCTCCAGGCACATAAGTTAGAGATGGAGAATATGGACTTGCAAGGAAGCAGAGCCTAACGGAAAATCTTGATAACGCATTGCCAGATTTCTCAATAAAATCCCTGTGAGAGCTCAGTTCCGTATTATGTTCGAACGTTGGAAGCAAATGCCAGGATCCCCAATAAAATTGTTTGGGTCAAAGATGCCGCTTCCATGTGGGCAAGCGTAAGACTGCCTTGACATTATTCCCCATAAAATCATTCTAGGAACAGTGCTGCCTCTTAATGGATAATCTTGAGAATGCATTTTCAGCATCTACAAAATAATCACCAGAGTGAACATATAGGCCATCGGCTGGACAAATGTAAGAATGCCTTCTGAGCCTGCCAAATAAACTTGCATAAATGTCCAGTGTTGGGTCCTAAAAAAATGATGGATTTCTAAGTATCCTCCCTGTTGGGAGGTCGGTCACACATTAGGAACAGGCAACCAGGTGGGAGACTTCACAGTTGAACCAAAGTCCCTCTCTAGAAGTATGGCTGCACAGTGTTTTGCTGAGAGAATCAGTCTCTGAGGCCGAAGATCCCAAGCGACATTTAGCAAGGGGTGGAATAAGGTGCACAGATACCTGTGGCGAATTGAGTCAAGGCGTGTGGGAAGTCAGAAGTGTATGAGGTTCATTTGGGCAAGAATCCCCTGCTGGAAGAGTAAATGAGCAGAGGGACAATAAGAAGGAGAGTGTGCCACAGCCCTCACACACAACACACACAAGCACACACACACACATGCACACACACAGAGGCAAAGGCATGGACATGGATTTGTGTTGGGCAATCTCTGGACTATGATGTCCACAGTCAGTACACCTTGCCCATTTTTGACACTTTTTACATTTCCTCAAATGGACATGGCCTCCTGTGAATATGATTGTTTATTGACTTTGTTCCTTCAGACCAAGCCCTTGTGCAACCAACTAATCCTTAAGCAATATCAAGTCATCCTTGCTACTCGTCACTGAAACCCAAGGAGTGGATGAGAGAAAGTCAGAATGAGAGAAAGACCAAAAGAGCAAAAGCAATGGAAACAAATAAAAAGTTACTAATCTAAAAGGAGTCAGACTGAGACCTTATCTTGGCGGTAATAATCCTGATGATCCAACTCTACCGGAATGTAGGTAGGCTACAGTCCTCTCCAGCCACAGTTCTTCCCTTTGACTGTCACTTCAGTCTCAGATATCCCTTATACTGGAATAGCCTCTACTGCCCGGGCATTTCTCCCTGTGGATATTACCAGGGGTCCCTGTGGATCTGTGGGAAGTGTTAAAGAAAACGAATTCTGAAGTGGGAAACGTGAGTTGCCTTAAGAAAGAGCCCACTAGACACCGAACCGAAGGATACCTAAAGATGCTAAGGCAAAATAGGACTTCCTCAGGAACGTTTCTCTACAGGTACAAGGCCCATACACTGAGGCTCACAGTGAGGGCCGGGGCTGAATACGATGATGCCTGCTGTAGTCTCACAGTCTGGAAGAAATGTTTCAGAAGCCCAACAGCAAAGGGGAGCGAGTGGGGTGTCCAGGAACCTTTTCCACGCTACGTGACCACATCCCAAGCCCCTGTCTGTAGGCTCAGTGAGACCACACTGAGCACAGCAAGAACCCATAGCCGGCCCTGAAGTGTCTGTCTTTACTGTATGGCTTATTCTTGACCCTTTGGTCAAATATTAATTGACCATGATGGCACGGGTCAATTTCAGGATTCTGTACTTTTCCATTGATCTATGTGCCTGTTCCTGTGCCAGAAGCAGGTTGTTCTGATCACAGTGGCTTTGTCCTACAGCAGGATATTCAGTAATGTGATCCTACAACTCTGTTCTTTCTCAAGAATACTGTGGGTGCACGGGGTCTTTTTTGGTTTCCTATAAATTTTCGAAACATTTTTTCCAGCTCTGTGAAATATACCGTTGGAATTAATGACAATTGTGTTGAATTTATAGATTGTTTTGGGTAGTATGGATATTTTGATAATGTTAATTCTTTCAGTCTATAATTCTTTCACTCCTTTGTATCTTCCTCTATTTCTTTTTTCAATGTCCTGTTTCTGAATACAAGTCTTTTACATCCTTCTTTGACTTTACTCCTAGGTGTCTTATTTTTTCAGTTGCAATGGTAAATGGTATAGTCTTTTCTAAGAGTTCATAATTGGTGTAAAAAAAAAAAATGCCATCAATGTGTTGATGTTAATTTTGCTTCCAGCTTCCTTGCCAAATTCATTAATTATATCCACAAGTACTCGGTGGACTCTTTAGATTTTTATGTACAATATCATGTCATCTGCAAGTAATGACAGTTAACCTTCTCTCTTCCAATATGGATGCCTTTTATGTTCTCTTTTTGTCTGCTCGCTGTGGCTAGGACTTCCAGTAGTATGCTGAGCAGTAGTGGTGAAAGGGGCAACCGTGTCTTATTCCTCTTCTTAGGGGATATGGTTTTAGCCTTTGCACGTTGAGTATGATTTTGGCTCCAGGTATGTTGTATATGGCCTTTATTATGTTGGGATATATTCCCTCTATTTCCACTTTGCTCCCAGTTTTTTCCAAAATGGGTGCTGGATTTTCTAGAATATTTTCTCTGTATCTATTGATATGATCATAAGATTTTTGTCCTTCATTTTGTTTGTCTATCACATTTGTTGATTTGCGAATATTATACCAGCCCTGCGTCTCCAGAATAAATCACACTTGGTCATGGTGTATGATCTTACTTAATGTATTGCTGGATAAAACTTGGTAATATATTTTCTGAGGATTTTGGCACCTATGTTCATGAGGGATGTTGGTCTGTGAAATTCTTTATTTGCAGGATCTTCATCTGGTTTTGGGATTATTATAATACTGGTCTCATAAAAATATCTCCCTCCTCTGGAATTTTCTAAAATATTTTGAGGAGAGCGGGTTTTAATTCTTCTTTAAATGTTTAGGTAAGCTCGCATGTAAATCCATCTGGCCCCAGACACTTGTTTGCTGGAAGTTTTTTCTTATTACTTCTTCAATTGCATCCATTTTTACTGGCCTTCCAGGTTTTCTGGTTCTTTCCGATTGAGTTTTAGCAGATTGTAGGTTTTGAGGAATGTGTCCATTTTAGGCAGCTTCCCCACTTTATTGTTGTGCATAGTGTTTTCTTAGTATTCGTTCTGTTTCTGTCATGTCAGTTGTTATATCGCCTCTTTCACATCTGATTTTGTTTTCTTGGGTCCTCACCGTTTGTTTTTTGGTGTGTCTGGCTAAAGATTCATCGATCTTATTTCTGTCAGAAAACTAGTTCTTACTTTCATTGATATTTTGTACTGTGTTTTTGGTCTCTGTGTCATTCACTTCTGTTCTGATCTTCACTATTTTCTTTCTTCTGCATCTCCTCGAAATGTTCAGGTCCTCTTCCCTTTTTAATATTGGGTTGTTGTTTTTGTCTTGTTACTTACATAAGAAATAAAAATGACTTTACATTCTGAATTCTGTGTTTTATTTTAATCTCTGATAGCAGATTTATTTCCCTTGAGAAATTGCTGTAAAATATACGTCATCTAAAACTAAACATTTTAAACTGTACGCTTCAGTGGTTTTAAAATTGGAATAATGTAGAACTGTTACAGCATAACAAGAAGCTAGAAAAATTCCAGGACAAGTTGAAAGGGAAACTGAGACAGATTTTTAGACAGCAGTTTGAGTTAAGCCTATCTTCCCTAAGCCAAAGGCACTGGAGAATAAATAGTATGTATTAGATGGGAAAGATGCAGAAACCCAGGTGCAGAAACTAGGGTACAGGAAACCACCTGGACAGGAACCCCCAGAGGCCTACAAGGGACAAAGACTGGGAAAACAAGAACTTTGTCCCCAGGTAATCTATTCTCCCAGAGCATGTCATGGGTCGTGCGGTGGAGACCCCCTAAGCATTCCTCCCTAAAGATACCTTTTAAGTCTCAGTTGTATTTCAGCTCCAGGCCCATAAAAGCATTAAGACAAGACAAGTGGCATTGGAGTGGACTCAGGACCAGACACATTGACAAATGAGGCCCTTCCTGGCATGGACTAATCAGTGGCGACCAGCACCCTGAAAGGGCACCCCTGGAAAGCTGATGAATATTCTCTTGAGAACTCCCCTGAAACCTCCCATAAGATTTCCCACCTGCAAGGGCGATAAATATGCTCAGGACAAAGGACCAAGTGTGAGCTCCCCTACACCACAGGAAAGCGTGACAGCGCCAGTTTCCTCCTTCCTTCTGCGGGGGCCCCATGGTGCTTTCAACCAGGGGAGCAATGGGCAGTGGCAGCTCATCCCAGGCTTGTCTTCTGAAACTGTCTGAAAGGTCTTGGAAATGTGTCCAAGGCCCCCTTTTCTCTGACTTCCCAGTGAGCAAAGGCAGCCCAGCCTAGGCTATCCTGTTACTTCGTCTATGCACCTGCCTTGGTTCACCATCCAAAGTACATTTTTATTACAGCCATTAAAGCTTTGGGTTTTTTTCTTCATTTTTTTCTCTTGATTGAAATCTTTCCTTCAAGATGACAAGAGCTGAGGTCTTCTGCCTGTATCCCCTGTAACACAACCATCAGCTTTTCACTTCTGAAACCTTAATGTCAACATAAAAGAAAGCCTCATCCCATTTAAAGAGTATATCCAATTCTACTCTGGACTATTTCCTCATTTACACTGATGTCTTTCCCATCTCCGTGGCTATGCTATTGCTATTGTCGTTGTTGTTAACCCTCACTAGAGGATATTGTTTTCATTGACTTCCAGAGAGAGTGGCATGGAAGAAGGGGTAGAGAGAGAGAGATATGCCTCAGTGTTAGAGACACAGACATTGGTTGCTTTTCTAATTCGCTGCACAACTGGGATGAGGAATGAATCTACAACCTAGGTATGTGCCCTCAACTGGGAATCAAACCTGAGACCCATCAGTGTGCAGGCCGACACTATACCACTGAGCCCCGCTGCCCAGGGTAGATATGCCTTTTTAAATATAAAGTTTGTAGGTATATTTAACTTGAAATTGGTAGAGGTTTTAAAATGATTTCTTTAGTTTTACTCATGTTTTCATTGGTGATTTGCCACTATTATATTACTGGCATTAATTTTGCAACAGTTTGTATGTAGCAGGGAGGAAACACTTTTAGATCAGGGTCCAAATAGAGTAGTGTATATGAACTTTTTTTGTTAAAAACTTTTATAGCAATGAGAACCAGAAAAATTTCTACTAAACTATCTAACAGTACAACTGAAAGATTTAGAAAGAGAACAGAAAACAAGAAAAGGCCCATAGGAAGTAAAAGGAAGAAAATAATAAAGATCAGAGCCTAAATAAATAACGTAGAGACTAAAAAATTCAAAAAGGTCAATGCAACCAAGAGCTTGTCTTTGAATAGATAATCAGTGCGATGAACTTTTAACCCAACTCACCAAAAACCAAAGACAGAGGTCAAAAATAAATAAACTGAGGAACAAAAGAAGTGAAGTAACAACTGATACCACTGAAATACAAAAGCAAATACACTGAACAACTATATGCCAACAACCTGGATGAAATAGACAAATTTCTGGAAATACACAACCTTCCAATACTCAGTGAGGAAGAATCAGGCATGCTGAACACGTTGATAAAAACCGGTGAAATTGGAACAGTGATTTTTTAAAAATGCCCAAGAAAAAAAGCGCCAGGCCCAGACAGTTTCAGAGGGGAGTTTTATCGAACATTCAAAAAATAATTCAAATTGTTCCAAAAAGTCCGAGAGGAACAAACACGCCCAAGCTCTTTTTTGGCAGCCTGAATAATCCCAATTACAAAACCAGGTAAAGACCTTGCAAAGAAAGAATTACAGGCCAATATCCGTGATAAACAAAGATGCTAAAATCTCCAAACAAATATTAGCAAATTGGATCAAGCAATATGTTAAACAGATCATACCCCATGACCAAGTGGGATTTATTCCAGGGATGCAAGTTTGGTACAGTATTCACAAATCTATAAATGCAATGCATCACAGGAACCATTTGACAAACAAATATCTCATGATCATCTCAGTAGGTGCAGAAAGAGCAACAAAACCCAGCGCCCATTTTTGATAAAAACTCTCAGCACAGTGGGAATAGAGGGATCATGCCTAAACACATTAAAGTCCTTATAGGGCAAACCTTCAGTCAACTTCATACTCAATGGGCAAAAACTAAAACATATCCCCTAATAAGAGGAACAAGACAGGGACGTCCACTTTCACCATCTTATTCAACAGAGTGTTGGAAGTCCTTGCCACAGCGATCAGACAAGGAGAAAACATAAAAGGCATCCAAATTGGAAAGGAGAAATAAAACTGTCACTGTTTGCAGATGACCTGATATTGTATGCTGAGAACACTAAAGACGTCACCAAAAGACTTCTAGATTTAATAAATGAATTCAGCTATGCAGCAGGATAGAAAATTAATGCCCAGAAATAAATGGCATTTTTAAACGACATTCATGATCTCTCAGAAAGAGAAACTAAAACAAACAAACAAACAAAAAAACCACATTTAACGTGCAACAATAAAATTAAGATACTTAGGAATTAACTTAACCAAAGGGGTGAAAGACGTGTACTTGCAAAACAAACATGTTCAAAAAAGAGATAGAGGAAGATATAAACAAGTGTAAGAATATACCATGCTAATGGATTGCTAGAATCAACCTCATTCAGATGTCCGTACTCCCCAAAGCAATCTATAGATTCAAACTATTCATAAAATACCAATGTCCGATATCACAGACCTAGAAGAAGTAGTGCAAAAATTTAGACACAAAAAGGACAGGACCCCAAATCGCTGCAGCAATTTTGGGAAGAAGAAAAAAGTGGAAGGAATCAAAATAATACATATCAAGATATAGTAAAGCCATTTTAATCGAAACAGGATGGAACTGGCAGAAGACCAGCCTTAATGATATAAATGGAACTGAACAGAGAACCCAGGAATTGACCCAACTCATTACACTCAATTGAGATTTTACAAAGGAGGCAGAGCATACAGTGGAGTAAAGGAAGTCTCTTCAATAAATGGTGTTGGGAAAATTGGACAGGAACTTTCAAAATAGTGCAACTAGACCACTATCTTGCACCACACACAAGGATCAACTCCAACTGGATAAAAAACTTAAAGGTAAAACATGAAACCATTAAAAATCCTTGAAGGAAATGGAGGCAGCATGATCTCAGACATCTCTCATTGCAATATGCTTACCAATACACTGCCTAGGGCAATGGAAGCAAAGGAGAAAATAAACAAATGGGACTACAGCAAAATAAAAAGATTCTGCACAAAGAAACCATCAACAAAATGCAAAGGGAACTCATTATATGGGAGAACATATTTGCCAATGATACATCTGATAAAGGGTTACTACCCCTAATATTTTAAGAAACACACCTTCACAAGAGGAAGACAAACGATCCAATTAAAAAACGAGCAAAGACCTAAGTAGACACTTCTCCAAAGAGCGCATAAAAATGTCCAAGAGACATATGAAAACTGCTCAGTGTCACTAATCACCAGAGAGATGAAAATTAAAACAATAATGGGGTATCACCTGAGGTCTTCCAGAATGGCTATGTTTTCAATAAGTCAACAAACAAAAAGTGCCTGTGAGGGTGTGCAGAAAAGCTCACCCTAGTATACTGCTGGTGGGAATGCAGACTCGTGCAGCCTCTATGGAAAACATTATGACATAGGAGGTTTTCTCAAAAATTGAAATACAGAACTGCCATTGAACCCAGTGACCCCACTGCTTGGAATATGTCCTACGAAAGCAGGAACATCGATCAGGAAGAATGTATAAACCCCTCTGTTCAGAGCAGCACACTTTACAATAGCTACGCTCGTGAGTTCACAGGAATGGGTACATGAATCTGCTTTGATTCTGAGTGACGGTAGACATGCACACTCCTGCATCTTCCTTCAGCTTCCTGCCTGAACATGATGCCACACTGCAGTTCTTCAGACTTTCTGTCTCTTCCCAATGCCGTAGTGGCCTGGCGTCATAGGCTATCCTTCCGAGCCTCAGGGTGTTCATGTGAGAGAAAAATGTCCCAGCTACCTGACAACCCAAGGGGGAGCCCCACTGGCATCTCCTCACATGTCCTCTAAGTGCCTTCTCCTGGTTCCAACATCCTCAAGTAGCCCTTACTGATTTTCTGGCAGAGCAAAAAGTGATCGTCAAGAGACGGCAGGGATCTGACTAAAAATCCAAAAGCAGGGGAACACACCAAGCTCTCTTAGGGCATTGCAAGCAAGCCTCCACCTCAGCAATCCTGTCGGACCCTGCCACGCTGTGGGCAGACAACTAGTTGAAGTAGTTAAGGCTGCTGTTCTGGTGCCTGGAGCTGTTGGCCCATCGTTCATAATGCTGGCACCACTGAATGCAAGAGGCATAGGATGCACTGTATCCTGCAGCATGAGGAGTGTGTGGAGAAGGGCACATCACCTTTCAAGTTCTATGCACTTCCTGCTGCTGCCCATAGAGAGAGCCTGCTCCCGCCTGTGATGGTAATGAGATACTCCTTCACAGTGGCAGTACTGCATTAGTATGATTTGCTACAAAAGGACAGTTAACCTTGCCATCATCCCTGGCATGTCTGACTCCCTCCACCTGCAGAAGGAATGTGGGTGGGGGTTAGGGACATCTCACTCCTGGACACCCAAGTTTCCCTGCTTACATGGACAGGTTATATTCTCAAGGCTCCTCCCTTTCCAGCACCAGTACCTGCAACATCACCTTCACATTGATCGTGTGGCTATGAAAGAACTAAAACATGGAGATCTACAAAACAGCCTGGCTTGGCCTGAACCACCTATCTTCTGGCCCCATTCCTTCTGCATAAGAGGCACAGAGGAACACAGAGGTTCCTGGGGTTACAGGTGCCTGCACCCATGCGGTCACACTGATTCCTCACAGGCTTTGATATCCCCACACCCTTGCCTGCACACGGCTTCACAGGATACCCTGATTCACGCACGTCACACGTTCCTGCCTCTGATGGAGGACTTGGGCATGCCCACACCATTTTGGGCTACTAAAACAGCTCTTCCAAACTGTGACTGGACAGAGGGCATCACGCTACTCAGCCCCGCCCCTCACTGTCAGCCTCAGTGTATGGGCCTCAGAACTGTGGTGAAACATTCCTGAGGAAGCTCTATGTTACCCGAGCATTTGCAGCTTTCCCAGGGTTTGGTGTCTGGGGGGCTCTTGCTTACGGCTGCTCACGTTTCCCACTTCAGAATCCATTTTCTCTACCGCTTTCCCACAGATCCACAGTGACCCCTAGTAATATCCACAGGGAGAAATGCCCGGGACATTACAGGCTGCCCAGCCTGTGGGCTATCTGAGGCTGAAGTGACAGGCAAAGGGAAGAACTGTGGCTGGAGAGGACTGTAGCCTACATTCTGGTAGAGTTGGATGATCAGGATAACTACGGCCAAGGTACGGTCTCAATCTGACTCCTTTTACATCAGTTCTCTTGTTTTTGTTTCCATTACTCTTGCTCTTTCTGTCTTTTCCTCATTCTGACTCTTTCTTCCATCTACCCATTGGGTTTCAGTGACCCGTAGAAAGAATGACTTGATACTGCCTAAGGGTTTCTTCATTGCAGGAGAAAGGCTCGGTCTGAAGGAACAAAGTAAATAAACAATCATATTCACAGGAGGCCATTGTTATGTGAGGAAATTTAATACCGTCAAAAATGCACAAGGTGTACTGGCTGTGGACACCATTGTCCAGAGATTGCCCAACACAACTTCACGTACATGCCTGTGCCTCTGTGTGTGTTGTGTGTGAGGGCTATAGCACACTCTGCATCTTATTGTCCCTCTGGTCATTTACCCTTCCAGCTGCGGCTTCGACCCCAAGTGAACCTAATATCCAGACTGACTCCTCACATGCCTTTGCTCTCTTCCCCACAACTCCTACATGCAATTTATACTCCCACTGGCTAAGTGTGGTTCTGAATCCTGGGCTCAGAGCATGATTCTCGCAGCAAATACAGTGCTCTCATACTTCTAGGGAGGCCTTCTGCTTCAAGTGTGAAATGCACTGGGAAGCCTCCCACCGCGTTGCCTGCTGTCAATGTGTGAGCTGACCTCCTACAGAAAGGAACCTGGAAATCCATCATCCTTTCGGAGCTAGCAGTGGACATTCAGGCCCTTGCTCCCAAATCCCTTTCCTTGAGCTACCTTACGTCCCTGGGTCCATTAGTATCACCCACTTCAATGGACTTACTCTTAGTTCTCCCTCCTCCCCAGCCTCCAGCACACAGAAAGAATTCTGTCTTCTCATACTGTCCTAAAGCATAACTTAACCACCACTGCAACTGCACAGGCCCAGCCCTCACAGGCAATGGTCATTCACAGGCAGCCAGTTGTAATGCCCCAAACTAGGGACAAACACCACAGAGACAGACACTATTGATGCTCTTGATTTATGTGTTCCAAGAACACACGACAAACAGACAAACAGAGCTGATGCTCCTGCTTTAACTTTCCATTTCATACCGTGCTCTGGATCTCTCTGTGACTGAATACCTGGTCACACAGACATTCTGCTCCATTGTCCTGTGCAGGAACATAATGTCTGCTTGAAAACACATACTTATGTCAAAACCTTCTTATGTGCACTTCTCTATTTGAAGGAAAATGGATGGTCCCTCCTATTTAACTCACACTGTGGGAGATACCCTAACACAATAATTGACTATCATCTCCTATCAAACTTCCTAAAGAGTATAGTATAATTATTGGTGGCCCTAACATGAAGAGTCGGTCATTGCTGAAATTAGGATCTCTTAAATTTCCTGCTGCCTTGTGTTGGATGCATCACACCACACCACCTTTTTAATGAGCAGTGACCTCAGGGTCACCCAGTTAGGAATTTGGACACACCTAAGGAAATATTTGATGGTTGCAATGATCCATAAAAGGAAGTGGTGGCACAGCAGCCTCAGCCTTTGTATGAAAAGACTCCTGGACAAGTGTGGGAAGGGTCAGAGGAAGGACATCATGGGAGCCTCCATTTAAGGAATAGTAGACAGGCCTAAGGGTGAGGGAGGTGGCCTGGAGCGAGAGTTCAGAGGAGTGGGTCAATGAATCTGCTTTGATTCTGAATGATTTTGCACATGCACACTTCCTCATTTTACATCAGGTGTCCCTGTCTGAATATAATTCCCACTGCAGTGCTACATACTTCCTTTCTCAACCTGATTCTCTGAGGACCTGACATAACAGGCTCTATTCCTCCCAGTATCAGGGCGTCCATGAGAGAAAGCAATGACCCAGCTACCTAGCAAACTAGGGGCGAGTGTCCAGGAACAGTCCCCCTCACCTGTACTCCTCTACCTTCACTCTCCTGGGGCCAAGCTCCTCGCATAGTACTTGAGATGATTAGACCACACTTCTATTACTGATGTTCTAGCAGGGCAAACAGGACTAGTCAGAAGAAGCCAGGGATCTCACTTTACGAACCCAAGAGGTAGGGGAACCCAAAGCTCTCCTTCTGCATTGCCACCGAGGCCCAACCTCAGTATCCTGTCATATCCTTCCAGGTCGCAGCATTTTTCTCCTAAATAACATTGTCGGGAATGCTGGAAAGGCATTCTCACGCTTATCCAATAGATGGCAGCTTTTCGTTTCAAATCATGTTATTGGGGATGTTGGCAATTCATTCTCATGCTTGTCAAAACATGGCAGCTTTTTTTTACAAATAAAGTTACTGGGCAGGCTGGCAATGCATATCCACACTTGTCCACGAGATGGCAGCATGACTTCACATGTCATTTCATTCGGGATGGTACCACTGCATTCTCTCGTTTCTCCACCAGGTGGCAGCACTTTTCCACCAAATGATTTCATTGGGCATGCACGGTAGGCATGCTCAGGTATGCCCAAAAGTTGTTTGCATTTGCCTCAAAATGTCATTTCTTTCGTGATGCTGGAAATGGATTCTCATTCTTGAACAGTCACAACATGCAGTTATGTCCGCACGTGCCAAAAGGCGGATTCTAACAGAAAAATACAGTTTGCACATACTTCTACAAAGGGAATTTGGTTTAACTGTGAAATGAACGTAAAACCCCGGCCTGGTTCCCTGCTGTCACTGTGTGAGCTGACTCCCTAAAGCGAGGGTATGGCAAACGCATCATCCTTTATAACTTATCACTGCAAATTCCGACCCTTGCACACAAGGCCTTTCCTTGAACTCCCTTATCACCCAAGGGAAAATGGTAAACTCTATTGGACTTTCACTGATTTCTTAATCCACCACAGTCTCTACCACACAGAAAGAATTTTGGCTTCTGATACCATCAGAAAACACAACTTAGCCACTTCTGCAATTGTAAAGGCCATGCATTCACGGGGCGGGTAATTCAGAGTGTCCATTGTCAAGGCAAACAATACATAAACAGGCACATTAGATGCTCTCGCTTTATCTTGCCATTTATTCCATGTGCTGCATATATCCATGGCTGAATGCCTTTCCACAGGGACATTCTGCACCTAATTTCTACGCAGGAAAAGAATCTTTGCTTGAAACACCTTTTAATCTGAAAAAGCTTCTCACGTGCACTACTTATATTGGAAGGTCCCTCCTATAGTTCTCACACGTTAAATGCGTGCAGTAAACACAGCAAACCTGGTATCATCTCCTCTGAGGATAATCAAAAAGTATTTAAAAATCATGTCAAGCCCAAACCTGTCAAAGTTGGAATCTCTTCCGTTTTCTCCAGCCATGCATTCAACAATTCCCACCACAACTAGGTTGTGATGGACAGTGTACCCAGGAAGGCCAGCGATACAATTCAGGAAATACATGGTGGTTGTGATGATCAATAGAGGGATGTGGTGGCACAGCAGCCTCAGCATTTTCATGAAGGAGGATTCTGGAAAATTGTGGAGAGGGTTCTAGGAAGCACATCACAGAACTTCTATTTAATGCATGGTAGGCAGGCCTGAGGGTGGTGTTGGTGACCTGAGGTGTGAGATCAGAGAAATAGGCCAAAGAATCTACTTTCATTCTGAGTGACAGAGGAAACAGACATGACCTCATCATCCTTCAGCCTCCCCCAAGTGAACATGATTGGCACTGCAGTGCTCAGAACTTCCAGCCTCATCCTCACACTGTGATGATGTCACAGGCTGTATTTCTCCCAGCTTCAGTGTGTTCATGTGAGAAAACAATGTCCCAGCTCCCTGGCAATCCAGAGGCAAGTGAAGAGTTGGTCTCTGCTCACCTGTTATCATCTATGTCCCCTCTCCTGATGCCAACATCCACTCATAGTTCTCACTGTTGATCTGGAAAGCAAAAATGGGCTCCACAGGAGAGGCCAGGCGTCTAAACCACAAACCCAAAAAGCAGGGGATCACACCAAGCTCTCTAATGGCATTTCCTGCAAGGACCCACCTAAGCAATCCTGTCAGATCCCGAAACATGGTGATCAGAGACGAAGTTGAAGAAGTGAATGCTGCTGTTCTGCCTGCAGTTGTAGGCCTGTCGTTCATACTGCAGGTACCACTGAATGTGAGTGGAATGGGTCACCCTGTATCCTGCAGCTTGAGGAGTGTGTGGAGAGGAACCTGTCACCTTCCAACTTGGACACACTTCTTGCCGCAGGCCATGCAGGGAGCCTCCTCCCTCCTGTGATGGTTATGAGAGGATCCTTCACAATCACAGTATCGTGGATGTAGGGGTTTTTGTGAAAGAGCAGCACAGTCTTGCAGCGATTGCTGCCATGCCAGGCTTCCTTCACCTGCAAAAGAACAGTGGATCCGGTTTAGGGTGATAACTTATTCCAGAACTCCCGCCTATTCCTTCCTGCAGGGATAGGATTTTTTCACAAGCTCTCTACCTCCCCAGCCATGGTCTGCACAGCCTGACCTTCAGATTGATCATGTGGCTGAGCATGGTTTCATCTTGGTCACTGATAATGGCTGACACTTCCAGATTGTTGACAAATTGCAGCAGGTCAAAACGCCTGCACGCTGCAAGCTGAACATGAAACAGCTACAAAAAGGAGCAGATCCTTAAAGCAGCTTGGATTGCTCCCACCTCTCTAACCCCTAGCCCAGCTCCTTCACCATAAGATGCAAAAAGAGAGCACAGTGGTTCTTGTGGGCTCCATGTGTTTATACACACACGGGCACACTGTTTTCCTGACAGCCTTTGACCTTGCCTGCATACTTGCCTGCTGAGGGCTTAACAGGATACCTTTATTTGTGGACATCACTCATTCCTGCCTCTCACTGACTTGGATATACAGAGGACTTGGACATGCAGCCCCCCTCGAGTGCAGCATTACCCCAAGAAGAACCTGAGTGACACAGAGCAGTGTGGAGGCAATGGCCCTTGTTCTGCGCATGAGTCTGATCTGGGACGGTGCTCCTGAAGCCCAGGGAGAGTTTCTGTGGTACTGGTGAGATAAAAGGGTGTCTCTGAGATTTTGGATCACACTGTTCTCACTATCCTGAGCTTCACTCCAATGTGTCTATTTGTTTCTGAGCTACCTATCCCCACTGATACATTTCTCATGCACAAGGGCAGGCATATTGCGTTCCCTTCTGTAGAGTCAAGGATAGACTATTGACTCAGCATCTGGCAATGCACTGAACGTTTGTGCTTTTCAGTTCTAAACAGGGCTGCCGCCGCTGCCAGGTACTGGGCTTGAGCCAGCAGAAGGATCTGCTCACTTGTAAGTTCACGGGCTACATTCCTAACTTAAGTGCCCGGAGCACATCCAGTGGGGACCAGGTGCACTTCCCACTGAGCCTATCCTCTTCGTGCTCCTGCTCTACTGGCTCTTCTTGTGGATGTTTTGTTTCTTCCTGTGCCTGAGGCTCAACATCAACCAACACCTTCATGACTTTTATGACGTCCTCTCGCCCAGGACAAACTGCTCCCTGCCAATTAATTCCTCCTCAATCAATTCCTTCCCCTCTCCCTGCTCCACCCTGTCTGGCCCTTGTAGAAACTCATGATACATTTCCTCTGCCAAAGCATAACTTACCCACTTCTGCAACTGTAAGGCCCAGCCCTCCCAGGGACTGGTCGATCATTCCAAGGCAGCCAATCGTAAGGCTCAAACCAACACACAAACAACAGACAGACAGACAGACAGACAGACAGACAGAAAGACACGGTACTTGCTCTTAATTTATCTTTCTAACTACATGCCATGCTCTGGATGTCTCTGCATCTCAATGCTTTCCCACAGGGATGTTCTGCATCTATTTCCTGTGCAGGGAAACAATGTTTGCTTGAAAACACATATTCCGCTGAGAAAGCTTCTCATGTGCACTACTCTTCTTTGAAGTAAAATGGACAGTCCCTCCTATTTATCTCACAGTGTGGGAGGTCCCCTGAACACAACAAACCTCCTATTGTCTCCTCTGACTATTACTAAAGAATACTGAATAATCCCCAATCTGTAAAATGGGTCACTGCCGCCAGTGGGATCTCTTAAGTTTCCACCAGCCCTGTGTTCAACATGTGCCGCCACAACCCGTTTATAACGGGCAGTGTTTTCAGGATGACCTGTGGAGGAATAAGGAGACACTTAAGGAAATATATGGTGGTTGTGATGATCAATAGAGGCACGTGGTTCCAGAGCAGCCTCAGCCTTTGCATTCTCATGCTGAAACACCACGTGGCAGCATTTTCTCCTCAAATGGTATTATTGCAGATGCTCACTCTGAATTCTTACTTTTGTCCAGAGGCGGCAGAAAGTTTCTTACAAACGATTGTTCTGGGGATGCTGGCAATGCATTCTCACACTTTTCCACCAGGTGTCGGCATGATTTCACGAGTAATTTTATTGGGGATGCTGGAAAAGCATTCACAATTCCATTCAACAGGTGGAAACATTTTCAACAGAATGAATCCATTGGTGAACTTGTGGGTGCATTCTCACGTTTACCCACCAGGTGGCAGTATTGTTCGAACTGAGGATCATACTTGGGATGCTTGTGGAGATGCAGAAGATGCATTTTCTCGTTTGTCCACCAGGTGGTGGCATTTTGACACCACGAGATTTTATTGGCTATGCTGACAATGGAAGCTAGTGTGTGTCAAGCAGGCAGCAGAATTATTTTACCGCACGATTTCGCTGGAGATGCTTTCAATGGCTCTATATTTATCAGTTGGCATCAATATTCCACTAGTGAATATCAGGAATGTTCTGGAAGTGCATTCTCACGCTTTTCCACCAGGTGGCAGAATTTTCCCACAACGTGCTTTTACTGAGGATGCTGGCAAGGCATTCCCACGTTTTTGTCTCTACAGCTGTCTGCATTTTCCCTCCACTGTCCCATTTTGGGGAAACTGGCAATGCATTTTGGCGCTGAAACATGAGATGGCAGCATTTTTCCACCAACGATTCTGTTTGAGATGCTGGCAATGCTTTCCCACGTTTGTCTAACACGTCTGTGGAAGCATTTTTACTACCAAATTATATTATTGGGGGTGTTGAAAATTCAGTCTCAAGTTTGTAAAAGACTTGGCTACATTTTCCACAAATGTGATTATTTTGTGGATGTTGACAAGGCATTCTCACGTTTTAACAGCCATTGAACCTACTTTCCCAAAAATGATTCTATTGGGAATAGTGGCGTGGCACTTTCACTTTTGTTCAATAGCTGGCAACACTTTCACCACAAAGTATCGTTTGGGGAATGCTGGAAGCACATTCGCCCAAAGTACTTTGTAGAAGTACTTTTCCACAAAATGATTTTACGGCGGATGCTGGCAATGCATTCTTCAGTCTCTCAAACAAGAGGCCACATTTTCCACCAAACGATTACTTTGGTTGTGCTGGCAATGCATTCCCACATCTGTCCACAAGGTGGCCACATTTTTTTACCAAGGGATTTTCCTGAGAACGCTGGCAATGCATTCTCTTGCTCGAATACCAGGTGACAGCATTTTCTCCACAAGTGATCTTATTGGAGATGCTGTAACTGCATTTTCACATTTGTAGAAAGGTGACTGGTTTCTTATTTACAAATGATTGTTTTAAGGCTGCTGGCAATTCCTTCTCACACTCCAACACCAGGTGCAGTATTTTCCCACCAAATGATATTATTGAGGATCCTGGCACTGCATGCTCCTCCTTGGAGAACAAGTGGCGGCAATTTTCCACCATGTAACTTCACTGGGGCTTCTGGTGAAGCATTTTCACTTTTGTCCAATAGGTGGAAGCATTTTCCCACAAGTGATTTCACTGGGGATGCTGGCAATGAACACTCACACAAGTCGACAAGATAAGGGCATTTTGCCACAAGAGATTTTCATTGTGAATCTTGGCAATGTATTTTCAAATGTGTCCGCCATTTGGCAGCCAGCATCATCTCAGAAGGGATTTTCATGAGCATGCTGGCAATGCATTCTCACACTTGTCAAACATGTGGCGGCCTTTTTCCAACAGCTGATATTATTGGGGCTGCTGGCAATGCATTGTGAAGCCTGTTTACAACAAGCCCACATTTTCCCACCAAATGTTATTATTGCACATAAAGGCAATGGTTTCTCCCGCTTGTCCACCCGTTGGCACCTTGACATCACAAGTGATTTTGTTTGGTAAGCTGAGAATGCATTCTTACGTTTGTTCAGCCAGTTGCGGAATTTTTCCACCAAGCGACTTTATTGCTGCTGGCTGTACATTCTCACGTTTGTCCAACTATTCGCCGCAGTTTTCCCCTAAAGTGATAGTGTGTGTGTGGGTGTGGATGTTGGTTTTGAATTCTCACACGTGGACATTGCCTATCAGAACTTTAGGCCCAAATCACTTTATTGCGATTCCAGAACATGCATTCTCACTCTTGTCCACCAGTTGGCACCTTGATCTCAGTAGGGATTTCACTGGGGATTCTGGGAAATCATTCATACAGTCGTTTAGCACCTGGTGGCCTTTTTCTCAAAGAGTGATTTTGTTGGGGATGCAGTCAATGCATGCTTCACCTCGTCCACCAGGGGGCAGAATATTTCCACCAAGTTTTTTTTAAAGGGGATGCGTTTAATGCTCTCTCACTTACCTCCACAAGGTGGCAGCATTTTTAAAACAAATGCTTTTCTTGGGAATGCAGGGAATGCTCTCTCACCTTTGTAAACAATGTCAGGTAATTTCTCATCAAACGTGTTTACGGGAGATGCCTGAAATACACTATCACCTTTTATTCAAAGGGGCAGCATTTTTTCAACCAAATAATTTTACAGGGGCTGGCAATGGATGCTCACGTTTGTCCCACAGTTGGCAGCATTTGTCCCAGAGAAAGTTTTTTTGCGGGGATGCGTGGCAGCGTTTCGCCCCAAATGATTTAATTGAGGATGCCTGCAAGGCAGTCTCAGGTCTCTACATGACGTCGCAGTAGTTTTCAACCACATGATTGGATCGGGGATACTATCAACGCATTCTCACCCTTTTGCATTTTGCCGACAGAGAGGTTTTGTGGTGATTCTGACAATACATTCTCAGACTTATCTGAGAATTGGCAGTATTTCCGTACAAATGACCTTACTGGGGATGCTGGCAATGTATTCTCACGATTGTCCACAGAGGACAGCATTTTTAATCAAATAATTTTATGGGAGATGCTACGCAGCCATTCTTGCACTTGTCAACCAGAAGGCAGGTTTTCCCCAGTATGATTTTATTGGGCATGCTGGCACTGCATTCTTAATCTTTTTCATAGGTGGCAAAACTTTCCCAAAAACTTATTATTTGGGGGATACTGGCAATGAATTGTCATTCTCAAGCATCCGTTGGCAGCATTTTTTAGCTAATGATTTTGTTGGGGATGCTCGCCATGCGCTTTCATATTTGTCGACCAGTGCACCAGGAGGTGCTCCAGGCACATAAGTTAGAGATGGAGAATATGGACTTGCAAGGAAGCAGAGCCTAACGGAAAATCTTGATAACGCATTGCCAGATTTCTCAATAAAATCCCTGTGAGAGCTCAGTTCCGTATTATGTTCGAACGTTGGAAGCAAATGCCAGGATCCCCAATAAAATTGTTTGGGTCAAAGATGCCGCTTCCATGTGGGCAAGCGTAAGACTGCCTTGACATTATTCCCCATAAAATCATTCTAGGAACAGTGCTGCCTCTTAATGGATAATCTTGAGAATGCATTTTCAGCATCTACAAAATAATCACCAGAGTGAACATATAGGCCATCGGCTGGACAAATGTAAGAATGCCTTCTGAGCCTGCCAAATAAACTTGCATAAATGTCCAGTGTTGGGTCCTAAAAAAATGATGGATTTCTAAGTATCCTCCCTTTGGGAGGTCGGTCACACATTAGGAACAGGCAACCAGGTGGGAGACTTCACAGTTGAACCAAAGTCCCTCTCTAGAAGTATGGCTGCACAGTGTTTTGCTGAGAGAATCAGTCTCTGAGGCCGAAGATCCCAAGCGACATTTAGCAAGGGGTGGAATAAGGTGCACAGATACCTGTGGCGAATTGAGTCAAGGCGTGTGGGAAGTCAGAAGTGTATGAGGTTCATTTGGGCAAGAATCCCCTGCTGGAAGAGTAAATGAGCAGAGGGACAATAAGAAGGAGAGTGTGCCACAGCCCTCACACACAACACACACAAGCACACACACACACATGCACACACACAGAGGCAAAGGCATGGACATGGATTTGTGTTGGGCAATCTCTGGACTATGATGTCCACAGTCAGTACACCTTGCCCATTTTTGACACTTTTTACATTTCCTCAAATGGACATGGCCTCCTGTGAATATGATTGTTTATTGACTTTGTTCCTTCAGACCAAGCCCTTGTGCAACCAGCTAATCCTTAAGCAATATCAAGTCATCCTTGCTACTCGTCACTGAAACCCAAGGAGTGGATGAGAGAAAGTCAGAATGAGAGAAAGACCAAAAGAGCAAAAGCAATGGAAACAAATAAAAAGTTACTAATCTAAAAGGAGTCAGACTGAGACCTTATCTTGGCGGTAATAATCCTGATGATCCAACTCTACCGGAATGTAGGTAGGCTACAGTCCTCTCCAGCCACAGTTCTTCCCTTTGACTGTCACTTCAGTCTCAGATATCCCTTATACTGGAATAGCCTCTACTGCCCGGGCATTTCTCCCTGTGGATATTACCAGGGGTCCCTGTGGATCTGTGGGAAGTGTTAAAGAAAACGAATTCTGAAGTGGGAAACGTGAGTTGCCTTAAGAAAGAGCCCACTAGACACCGAACCGAAGGATACCTAAAGATGCTAAGGCAAAATAGGACTTCCTCAGGAACGTTTCTCTACAGGTACAAGGCCCATACACTGAGGCTCACAGTGAGGGCCGGGGCTGAATACGATGATGCCTGCTGTAGTCTCACAGTCTGGAAGAAATGTTTCAGAAGCCCAACAGCAAAGGGGAGCGAGTGGGGTGTCCAGGAACCTTTTCCACGCTACGTGACCACATCCCAAGCCCCTGTCTGTAGGCTCAGTGAGACCACACTGAGCACAGCAAGAACCCATAGCCGGCCCTGAAGTGTCTGTCTTTACTGTATGGCTTATTCTTGACCCTTTGGTCAAATATTAATTGACCATGATGGCACGGGTCAATTTCAGGATTCTGTACTTTTCCATTGATCTATGTGCCTGTTCCTGTGCCAGAAGCAGGTTGTTCTGATCACAGTGGCTTTGTCCTACAGCAGGATATTCAGTAATGTGATCCTACAACTCTGTTCTTTCTCAAGAATACTGTGGGTGCACGGGGTCTTTTTTGGTTTCCTATAAATTTTCGAAACATTTTTTCCAGCTCTGTGAAATATACCGTTGGAATTAATGACAATTGTGTTGAATTTATAGATTGTTTTGGGTAGTATGGATATTTTGATAATGTTAATTCTTTCAGTCTATAATTCTTTCACTCCTTTGTATCTTCCTCTATTTCTTTTTTCAATGTCCTGTTTCTGAATACAAGTCTTTTACATCCTTCTTTGACTTTACTCCTAGGTGTCTTATTTTTTCAGTTGCAATGGTAAATGGTATAGTCTTTTCTAAGAGTTCATAATTGGTGTAAAAAAAAAAAATGCCATCAATGTGTTGATGTTAATTTTGCTTCCAGCTTCCTTGCCAAATTCATTAATTATATCCACAAGTACTCGGTGGACTCTTTAGATTTTTATGTACAATATCATGTCATCTGCAAGTAATGACAGTTAACCTTCTCTCTTCCAATATGGATGCCTTTTATGTTCTCCTTTTGTCTGCTCGCTGTGGCTAGGACTTCCAGTAGTATGCTGAGCAGTAGTGGTGAAAGGGGCAACCGTGTCTTATTCCTCTTCTTAGGGGATATGGTTTTAGCCTTTGCACGTTGAGTATGATTTTGGCTCCAGGTATGTTGTATATGGCCTTTATTATGTTGGGATATATTCCCTCTATTTCCACTTTGCTCCCAGTTTTTTCCAAAATGGGTGCTGGATTTTCTAGAATATTTTCTCTGTATCTATTGATATGATCATAAGATTTTTGTCCTTCATTTTGTTTGTCTATCACATTTGTTGATTTGCGAATATTATACCAGCCCTGCGTCTCCAGAATAAATCACACTTGGTCATGGTGTATGATCTTACTTAATGTATTGCTGGATAAAACTTGGTAATATATTTTCTGAGGATTTTGGCACCTATGTTCATGAGGGATGTTGGTCTGTGAAATTCTTTATTTGCAGGATCTTCATCTGGTTTTGGGATTATTATAATACTGGTCTCATAAAAATATCTCCCTCCTCTGGAATTTTCTAAAATATTTTGAGGAGAGCGGGTTTTAATTCTTCTTTAAATGTTTAGGTAAGCTCGCATGTAAATCCATCTGGCCCCAGACACTTGTTTGCTGGAAGTTTTTTCTTATTACTTCTTCAATTGCATCCATTTTTACTGGCCTTCCAGGTTTTCTGGTTCTTTCCGATTGAGTTTTAGCAGATTGTAGGTTTTGAGGAATGTGTCCATTTTAGGCAGCTTCCCCACTTTATTGTTGTGCATAGTGTTTTCTTAGTATTCGTTCTGTTTCTGTCATGTCAGTTGTTATATCGCCTCTTTCACATCTGATTTTGTTTTCTTGGGTCCTCACCGTTTGTTTTTTGGTGTGTCTGGCTAAAGATTCATCGATCTTATTTCTGTCAGAAAACTAGTTCTTACTTTCATTGATATTTTGTACTGTGTTTTTGGTCTCTGTGTCATTCACTTCTGTTCTGATCTTCACTATTTTCTTTCTTCTGCATCTCCTCGAAATGTTCAGGTCCTCTTCCCTTTTTAATATTGGGTTGTTGTTTTTGTCTTGTTACTTACATAAGAAATAAAAATGACTTTACATTCTGAATTCTGTGTTTTATTTTAATCTCTGATAGCAGATTTATTTCCCTTGAGAAATTGCTGTAAAATATACGTCATCTAAAACTAAACATTTTAAACTGTACGCTTCAGTGGTTTTAAAATTGGAATAATGTAGAACTGTTACAGCATAACAAGAAGCTAGAAAAATTCCAGGACAAGTTGAAAGGGAAACTGAGACAGATTTTTAGACAGCAGTTTGAGTTAAGCCTATCTTCCCTAAGCCAAAGGCACTGGAGAATAAATAGTATGTATTAGATGGGAAAGATGCAGAAACCCAGGTGCAGAAACTAGGGTACAGGAAACCACCTGGACAGGAACCCCCAGAGGCCTACAAGGGACAAAGACTGGGAAAACAAGAACTTTGTCCCCAGGTAATCTATTCTCCCAGAGCATGTCATGGGTCGTGCGGTGGAGACCCCCTAAGCATTCCTCCCTAAAGATACCTTTTAAGTCTCAGTTGTATTTCAGCTCCAGGCCCATAAAAGCATTAAGACAAGACAAGTGGCATTGGAGTGGACTCAGGACCAGACACATTGACAAATGAGGCCCTTCCTGGCATGGACTAATCAGTGGCGACCAGCACCCTGAAAGGGCACCCCTGGAAAGCTGATGAATATTCTCTTGAGAACTCCCCTGAAACCTCCCATAAGATTTCCCACCTGCAAGGGCGATAAATATGCTCAGGACAAAGGACCAAGTGTGAGCTCCCCTACACCACAGGAAAGCGTGACAGCGCCAGTTTCCTCCTTCCTTCTGCGGGGGCCCCATGGTGCTTTCAACCAGGGGAGCAATGGGCAGTGGCAGCTCATCCCAGGCTTGTCTTCTGAAACTGTCTGAAAGGTCTTGGAAATGTGTCCAAGGCCCCCTTTTCTCTGACTTCCCAGTGAGCAAAGGCAGCCCAGCCTAGGCTATCCTGTTACTTCGTCTATGCACCTGCCTTGGTTCACCATCCAAAGTACATTTTTATTACAGCCATTAAAGCTTTGGGTTTTTTTCTTCATTTTTTTCTCTTGATTGAAATCTTTCCTTCAAGATGACAAGAGCTGAGGTCTTCTGCCTGTATCCCCTGTAACACAACCATCAGCTTTTCACTTCTGAAACCTTAATGTCAACATAAAAGAAAGCCTCATCCCATTTAAAGAGTATATCCAATTCTACTCTGGACTATTTCCTCATTTACACTGATGTCTTTCCCATCTCCATGGCTATGCTATTGCTATTGCCGTTGTTGTTAACCCTCACTAGAGGATATTGTTTTCATTGACTTCCAGAGAGAGTGGCATGGAAGAAGGGGTAGAGAGAGAGAGATATGCCTCAGTGTTAGAGACACAGACATTGGTTGCTTTTCTAATTCGCTGCACAACTGGGATGAGGAATGAATCTACAACCTAGGTATGTGCCCTCAACTGGGAATCAAACCTGAGACCCATCAGTGTGCAGGCCGACACTATACCACTGAGCCCCGCTGCCCAGGGTAGATATGCCTTTTTAAATATAAAGTTTGTAGGTATATTTAACTTGAAATTGGTAGAGGTTTTAAAATGATTTCTTTAGTTTTACTCATGTTTTCATTGGTGATTTGCCACTATTATATTACTGGCATTAATTTTGCAACAGTTTGTATGTAGCAGGGAGGAAACACTTTTAGATCAGGGTCCAAATAGAGTAGTGTATATGAACTTTTTTTGTTAAAAACTTTTATAGCAATGAGAACCAGAAAAATTTCTACTAAACTATCTAACAGTACAACTGAAAGATTTAGAAAGAGAACAGAAAACAAGAAAAGGCCCATAGGAAGTAAAAGGAAGAAAATAATAAAGATCAGAGCCTAAATAAATAACGTAGAGACTAAAAAATTCAAAAAGGTCAATGCAACCAAGAGCTTGTCTTTGAATAGATAATCAGTGCGATGAACTTTTAACCCAACTCACCAAAAACCAAAGACAGAGGTCAAAAATAAATAAACTGAGGAACAAAAGAAGTGAAGTAACAACTGATACCACTGAAATACAAAAGCAAATACACTGAACAACTATATGCCAACAACCTGGATGAAATAGACAAATTTCTGGAAATACACAACCTTCCAATACTCAGTGAGGAAGAATCAGGCATGCTGAACACGTTGATAAAAACCGGTGAAATTGGAACAGTGATTTTTTAAAAATGCCCAAGAAAAAAAGCGCCAGGCCCAGACAGTTTCAGAGGGGAGTTTTATCGAACATTCAAAAAATAATTCAAATTGTTCCAAAAAGTCCGAGAGGAACAAACACGCCCAAGCTCTTTTTTGGCAGCCTGAATAATCCCAATTACAAAACCAGGTAAAGACCTTGCAAAGAAAGAATTACAGGCCAATATCCGTGATAAACAAAGATGCTAAAATCTCCAAACAAATATTAGCAAATTGGATCAAGCAATATGTTAAACAGATCATACCCCATGACCAAGTGGGGTTTATTCCAGGGATGCAAGTTTGGTACAGTATTCACAAATCTATAAATGCGATGCATCACAGGAACCATTTGACAAACAAATATCTCATGATCATCTCAGTAGGTGCAGAAAGAGCAACAAAACCCAGCGCCCATTTTTGATAAAAACTCTCAGCACAGTGGGAATAGAGGGATCATGCCTAAACACATTAAAGTCCTTATAGGGCAAACCTTCAGTCAACTTCATACTCAATGGGCAAAAACTAAAACATATCCCCTAATGAGAGGAACAAGACAGGGACGTCCACTTTCACCATCTTATTCAACAGAGTGTTGGAAGTCCTTGCCACAGCGATCAGACAAGGAGAAAACATAAAAGGCATCCAAATTGGAAAGGAGAAATAAAACTGTCACTGTTTGCAGATGACCTGATATTGTATGCTGAGAACACTAAAGACGTCACCAAAAGACTTCTAGATTTAATAAATGAATTCAGCTATGCAGCAGGATAGAAAATTAATGCCCAGAAATAAATGGCATTTTTAAACGACATTCATGATCTCTCAGAAAGAGAAACTAAAACAAACAAACAAACAAAAAAACCACATTTAACGTGCAACAATAAAATTAAGATACTTAGGAATTAACTTAACCAAAGGGGTGAAAGACGTGTACTTGCAAAACAAACATGTTCAAAAAAGAGATAGAGGAAGATATAAACAAGTGTAAGAATGTACCATGCTAATGGATTGCTAGAATCAACCTCATTCAGATGTCCGTACTCCCCAAAGCAATCTATAGATTCAAACTATTCATAAAATACCAATGTCCGATATCACAGACCTAGAAGAAGTAGTGCAAAAATTTAGACACAAAAAGGACAGGACCCCAAATCGCTGCAGCAATTTTGGGAAGAAGAAAAAAGTGGAAGGAATGAAAATAATACATATCAAGATATAGTAAAGCCATTTTAATCGAAACAGGATGGAACTGGCAGAAGACCAGCCTTAATGATATAAATGGAACTGAACAGAGAACCCAGGAATTGACCCAACTCATTACACTCAATTGAGATTTTACAAAGGAGGCAGAGCATACAGTGGAGTAAAGGAAGTCTCTTCAATAAATGGTGTTGGGAAAATTGGACAGGAACTTTCAAAATAGTGCAACTAGACCACTATCTTGCACCACACACAAGGATCAACTCCAACTGGATAAAAAACTTAAAGGTAAAACATGAAACCATTAAAAATCCTTGAAGGAAATGGAGGCAGCATGATCTCAGACATCTCTCATTGCAATATGCTTACCAATACACTGCCTAGGGCAATGGAAGCAAAGGAGAAAATAAACAAATGGGACTACAGCAAAATAAAAAGATTCTGCACAAAGAAACCATCAACAAAATGCAAAGGGAACTCATTATATGGGAGAACATATTTGCCAATGATACATCTGATAAAGGGTTACTACCCCTAATATTTTAAGAAACACACCTTCACAAGAGGAAGACAAACGATCCAATTAAAAAACGAGCAAAGACCTAAGTAGACACTTCTCCAAAGAGCGCATAAAAATGTCCAAGAGACATATGAAAACTGCTCAGTGTCACTAATCACCAGAGAGATGAAAATTAAAACAATAATGGGGTATCACCTGAGGTCTTCCAGAATGGCTACGTTTTCAATAAGTCAACAAACAAAAAGTGCCTGTGAGGGTGTGCAGAAAAGCTCACCCTAGTATACTGCTGGTGGGAATGCAGACTCGTGCAGCCTCTATGGAAAACATTATGACATAGGAGGTTTTCTCAAAAATTGAAATACAGAACTGCCATTGAACCCAGTGACCCCACTGCTTGGAATATGTCCTACGAAAGCAGGAACATCGATCAGGAAGAATGTATAAACCCCTCTGTTCAGAGCAGCACACTTTACAATAGCTACGCTCGTGAGTTCACAGGAATGGGTACATGAATCTGCTTTGATTCTGAGTGACGGTAGACATGCACACTCCTGCATCTTCCTTCAGCTTCCTGCCTGAACATGATGCCACACTGCAGTTCTTCAGACTTTCTGTCTCTTCCCAATGCCGTAGTGGCCTGGCGTCATAGGCTATCCTTCCGAGCCTCAGGGTGTTCATGTGAGAGAAAAATGTCCCAGCTACCTGACAACCCAAGGGGGAGCCCCACTGGCATCTCCTCACATGTCCTCTAAGTGCCTTCTCCTGGTTCCAACATCCTCAAGTAGCCCTTACTGATTTTCTGGCAGAGCAAAAAGTGATCGTCAAGAGACGGCAGGGATCTGACTAAAAATCCAAAAGCAGGGGAACACACCAAGCTCTCTTAGGGCATTGCAAGCAAGCCTCCACCTCAGCAATCCTGTCGGACCCTGCCACGCTGTGGGCAGACAACTAGTTGAAGTAGTTAAGGCTGCTGTTCTGGTGCCTGGAGCTGTTGGCCCATCGTTCATAATGCTGGCACCACTGAATGCAAGAGGCATAGGATGCACTGTATCCTGCAGCATGAGGAGTGTGTGGAGAAGGGCACATCACCTTTCAAGTTCTATGCACTTCCTGCTGCTGCCCATAGAGAGAGCCTGCTCCCGCCTGTGATGGTAATGAGATACTCCTTCACAGTGGCAGTACTGCATTAGTATGATTTGCTACAAAAGGACAGTTAACCTTGCCATCATCCCTGGCATGTCTGACTCCCTCCACCTGCAGAAGGAATGTGGGTGGGGGTTAGGGACATCTCACTCCTGGACACCCAAGTTTCCCTGCTTACATGGACAGGTTATATTCTCAAGGCTCCTCCCTTTCCAGCACCAGTACCTGCAACATCACCTTCACATTGATCGTGTGGCTATGAAAGAACTAAAACATGGAGATCTACAAAACAGCCTGGCTTGGCCTGAACCACCTATCTTCTGGCCCCATTCCTTCTGCATAAGAGGCACAGAGGAACACAGAGGTTCCTGGGGTTACAGGTGCCTGCACCCATGCGGTCACACTGATTCCTCACAGGCTTTGATATCCCCACACCCTTGCCTGCACACGGCTTCACAGGATACCCTGATTCACGCACGTCACACGTTCCTGCCTCTGATGGAGGACTTGGGCATGCCCACACCATTTTGGGCTACTAAAACAGCTCTTCCAAACTGTGACTGGACAGAGGGCATCACGCTACTCAGCCCCGCCCCTCACTGTCAGCCTCAGTGTATGGGCCTCAGAACTGTGGTGAAACATTCCTGAGGAAGCTCTATGTTACCCGAGCATTTGCAGCTTTCCCAGGGTTTGGTGTCTGGGGGGCTCTTGCTTACGGCTGCTCACGTTTCCCACTTCAGAATCCATTTTCTCTACCGCTTTCCCACAGATCCACAGTGACCCCTAGTAATATCCACAGGGAGAAATGCCCGGGACATTACAGGCTGCCCAGCCTGTGGGCTATCTGAGGCTGAAGTGACAGGCAAAGGGAAGAACTGTGGCTGGAGAGGACTGTAGCCTACATTCTGGTAGAGTTGGATGATCAGGATAACTACGGCCAAGGTACGGTCTCAATCTGACTCCTTTTACATCAGTTCTCTTGTTTTTGTTTCCATTACTCTTGCTCTTTCTGTCTTTTCCTCATTCTGACTCTTTCTTCCATCTACCCATTGGGTTTCAGTGACCCGTAGAAAGAATGACTTGATACTGCCTAAGGGTTTCTTCATTGCAGGAGAAAGGCTCGGTCTGAAGGAACAAAGTAAATAAACAATCATATTCACAGGAGGCCATTGTTATGTGAGGAAATGTAATACCGTCAAAAATGCACAAGGTGTACTGGCTGTGGACACCATTGTCCAGAGATTGCCCAACACAACTTCACGTACATGCCTGTGCCTCTGTGTGTGTTGTGTGTGAGGGCTATAGCACACTCTGCATCTTATTGTCCCTCTGGCCATTTACCCTTCCAGCTGCGGCTTCGACCCCAAGTGAACCTAATATCCAGACTGACTCCTCACATGCCTTTGCTCTCTTCCCCACAACTCCTACATGCAATTTATACTCCCACTGGCTAAGTGTGGTTCTGAATCCTGGGCTCAGAGCATGATTCTCGCAGCAAATACAGTGCTCTCATACTTCTAGGGAGGCCTTCTGCTTCAAGTGTGAAATGCACTGGGAAGCCTCCCACCGCGTTGCCTGCTGTCAATGTGTGAGCTGACCTCCGACAGAAAGGAACCTGGAAATCCATCATCCTTTCGGAGCTAGCAGTGGACATTCAGGCCCTTGCTCCCAAATCCCTTTCCTTGAGCTACCTTACGTCCCTGGGTCCATTAGTATCACCCACTTCAATGGACTTACTCTTAGTTCTCCCTCCTCCCCAGCCTCCAGCACACAGAAAGAATTCTGTCTTCTCATACTGTCCTAAAGCATAACTTAACCACCACTGCAACTGCACAGGCCCAGCCCTCACAGGCAATGGTCATTCACAGGCAGCCAGTTGTAATGCCCCAAACTAGGGACAAACACCACAGAGACAGACACTATTGATGCTCTTGATTTATGTGTTCCAAGAACACACGACAAACAGACAAACAGAGCTGATGCTCCTGCTTTAACTTTCCATTTCATACCATGCTCTGGATCTCTCTGTGACTGAATACCTGGTCACACAGACATTCTGCTCCATTGTCCTGTGCAGGAACATAATGTCTGCTTGAAAACACATACTTATGTCAAAACCTTCTTATGTGCACTTCTCTATTTGAAGGAAAATGGATGGTCCCTCCTATTTAACTCACACTGTGGGAGATACCCTAACACAATAATTGACTATCATCTCCTATCAAACTTCCTAAAGAGTATAGTATAATTATTGGTGGCCCTAACATGAAGAGTCGGTCATTGCTGAAATTAGGATCTCTTAAATTTCCTGCTGCCTTGTGTTGGATGCATCACACCACACCACCTTTTTAATGAGCAGTGACCTCAGGGTCACCCAGTTAGGAATTTGGACACACCTAAGGAAATATTTGATGGTTGCAATGATCCATAAAAGGAAGTGGTGGCACAGCAGCCTCAGCCTTTGTATGAAAAGACTCCTGGACAAGTGTGGGAAGGGTCAGAGGAAGGACATCATGGGAGCCTCCATTTAAGGAATAGTAGACAGGCTTAAGGGTGAGGGAGGTGGCCTGGAGCGAGAGTTCAGAGGAGTGGGTCAATGAATCTGCTTTGATTCTGAATGATTTTGCACATGCACACTTCCTCATTTTACATCAGGTGTCCCTGTCTGAATATAATTCCCACTGCAGTGCTACATACTTCCTTTCTCAACCTGATTCTCTGAGGACCTGACATAACAGGCTCTATTCCTCCCAGTATCAGGGCGTCCATGAGAGAAAGCAATGACCCAGCTACCTAGCAAACTAGGGGCGAGTGTCCAGGAACAGTCCCCCTCACCTGTACTCCTCTACCTTCACTCTCCTGGGGCCAAGCTCCTCGCATAGTACTTGAGATGATTAGACCACACTTCTATTACTGATGTTCTAGCAGGGCAAACAGGACTAGTCAGAAGAAGCCAGGGATCTCACTTTACGAACCCAAGAGGTAGGGGAACCCAAAGCTCTCCTTCTGCATTGCCACCGAGGCCCAACCTCAGTATCCTGTCATATCCTTCCAGGTCGCAGCATTTTTCTCCTAAATAACATTGTCGGGAATGCTGGAAAGGCATTCTCACGCTTATCCAATAGATGGCAGCTTTTCGTTTCAAATCATGTTATTGGGGATGTTGGCAATTCATTCTCATGCTTGTCAAAACATGGCAGCTTTTTTTTACAAATAAAGTTACTGGGCAGGCTGGCAATGCATATCCACACTTGTCCACGAGATGGCAGCATGACTTCACATGTCATTTCATTCGGGATGGTACCACTGCATTCTCTCGTTTCTCCACCAGGTGGCAGCACTTTTCCACCAAATGATTTCATTGGGCATGCAGGGTAGGCATGCTCAGGTATGCCCAAAAGTTGTTTGCATTTGCCTCAAAATGTCATTTCTTTCGTGATGCTGGAAATGGATTCTCATTCTTGAACAGTCACAACATGCAGTTATGTCCGCACGTGCCAAAAGGCGGATTCTAACAGAAAAATACAGTTTGCACATACTTCTACAAAGGGAATTTGGTTTAACTGTGAAATGAACGTAAAACCCCGGCCTGGTTCCCTGCTGTCACTGTGTGAGCTGACTCCCTAAAGCGAGGGTATGGCAAACGCATCATCCTTTATAACTTATCACTGCAAATTCCGACCCTTGCACACAAGGCCTTTCCTTGAACTCCCTTATCACCCAAGGGAAAATGGTAAACTCTATTGGACTTTCACTGATTTCTTAATCCACCACAGTCTCTACCACACAGAAAGAATTTTGGCTTCTGATACCATCAGAAAACACAACTTAGCCACTTCTGCAATTGTAAAGGCCATGCATTCACGGGGCGGGTAATTCAGAGTGTCCATTGTCAAGGCAAACAATACATAAACAGGCACATTAGATGCTCTCGCTTTATCTTGCCATTTATTCCATGTGCTGCATATATCCATGGCTGAATGCCTTTCCACAGGGACATTCTGCACCTAATTTCTACGCAGGAAAAGAATCTTTGCTTGAAACACCTTTTAATCTGAAAAAGCTTCTCACGTGCACTACTTATATTGGAAGGTCCCTCCTATAGTTCTCACACGTTAAATGCGTGCAGTAAACACAGCAAACCTGGTATCATCTCCTCTGAGGATAATCAAAAAGTATTTAAAAATCATGTCAAGCCCAAACCTGTCAAAGTTGGAATCTCTTCCGTTTTCTCCAGCCATGCATTCAACAATTCCCACCACAACTAGGTTGTGATGGACAGTGTACCCAGGAAGGCCAGCGATACAATTCAGGAAATACATGGTGGTTGTGATGATCAATAGAGGGATGTGGTGGCACAGCAGCCTCAGCATTTTCATGAAGGAGGATTCTGGAAAATTGTGGAGAGGGTTCTAGGAAGCACATCACAGAACTTCTATTTAATGCATGGTAGGCAGGCCTGAGGGTGGTGTTGGTGACCTGAGGTGTGAGATCAGAGAAATAGGCCAAAGAATCTACTTTCATTCTGAGTGACAGAGGAAACAGACATGACCTCATCATCCTTCAGCCTCCCCCAAGTGAACATGATTGGCACTGCAGTGCTCAGAACTTCCAGCCTCATCCTCACACTGTGATGATGTCACAGGCTGTATTTCTCCCAGCTTCAGTGTGTTCATGTGAGAAAACAATGTCCCAGCTCCCTGGCAATCCAGAGGCAAGTGAAGAGTTGGTCTCTGCTCACCTGTTATCATCTATGTCCCCTCTCCTGATGCCAACATCCACTCATAGTTCTCACTGTTGATCTGGAAAGCAAAAATGGGCTCCACAGGAGAGGCCAGGCGTCTAAACCACAAACCCAAAAAGCAGGGGATCACACCAAGCTCTCTAATGGCATTTCCTGCAAGGACCCACCTAAGCAATCCTGTCAGATCCCGAAACATGGTGATCAGAGACGAAGTTGAAGAAGTGAATGCTGCTGTTCTGCCTGCAGTTGTAGGCCTGTCGTTCATACTGCAGGTACCACTGAATGTGAGTGGAATGGGTCACCCTGTATCCTGCAGCTTGAGGAGTGTGTGGAGAGGAACCTGTCACCTTCCAACTTGGACACACTTCTTGCCGCAGGCCATGCAGGGAGCCTCCTCCCTCCTGTGATGGTTATGAGAGGATCCTTCACAATCACAGTATCGTGGATGTAGGGGTTTTTGTGAAAGAGCAGCACAGTCTTGCAGCGATTGCTGCCATGCCAGGCTTCCTTCACCTGCAAAAGAACAGTGGATCCGGTTTAGGGTGATAACTTATTCCAGAACTCCCGCCTATTCCTTCCTGCAGGGATAGGATTTTTTCACAAGCTCTCTACCTCCCCAGCCGTGGTCTGCACAGCCTGACCTTCAGATTGATCATGTGGCTGAGCATGGTTTCATCTTGGTCACTGATAATGGCTGACACTTCCAGATTGTTGACAAATTGCAGCAGGTCAAAACGCCTGCACGCTGCAAGCTGAACATGAAACAGCTACAAAAAGGAGCAGATCCTTAAAGCAGCTTGGATTGCTCCCACCTCTCTAACCCCTAGCCCAGCTCCTTCACCATAAGATGCAAAAAGAGAGCACAGTGGTTCTTGTGGGCTCCATGTGTTTATACACACACGGGCACACTGTTTTCCTGACAGCCTTTGACCTCGCCTGCATACTTGCCTGCTGAGGGCTTAACAGGATACCTTTATTTGTGGACATCACTCATTCCTGCCTCTCACTGACTTGGATATACAGAGGACTTGGACATGCAGCCCCCCTCGAGTGCAGCATTACCCCAAGAAGAACCTGAGTGACACAGAGCAGTGTGGAGGCAATGGCCCTTGTTCTGCGCATGAGTCTGATCTGGGACGGTGCTCCTGAAGCCCAGGGAGAGTTTCTGTGGTACTGGTGAGATAAAAGGGTGTCTCTGAGATTTTGGATCACACTGTTCTCACTATCCTGAGCTTCACTCCAATGTGTCTATTTGTTTCTGAGCTACCTATCCCCACTGATACATTTCTCATGCACAAGGGCAGGCATATTGCGTTCCCTTCTGTAGAGTCAAGGATACACTATTGACTCAGCATCTGGCAATGCACTGAACGTTTGTGCTTTTCAGTTCTAAACAGGGCTGCTGCCGCTGCCAGGTACTGGGCTTGAGCCAGCAGAAGGATCTGCTCACTTGTAAGTTCACGGGCTACATTCCTAACTTAAGTGCCCGGAGCACATCCAGTGGGGACCAGGTGCACTGCCCACTGAGCCTATCCTCTTCATGCTCCTGCTCTACTGGCTCTTCTTGTGGATGTTTTGTTTCTTCCTGTGCCTGAGGCTCAACATCAACCAACACCTTCATGACTTTTATGACGTCCTCTCGCCCAGGACAAACTGCTCCCTGCCAATTAATTCCTCCTCAATCAATTCCTTCCCCTCTCCCTGCTCCACCCTGTCTGGCCCTTGTAGAAACTCATGATACATTTCCTCTGCCAAAGCATAACTTACCCACTTCTGCAACTGTAAGGCCCAGCCCTCCCAGGGACTGGTCGATCATTCCAAGGCAGCCAATCGTAAGGCTCAAACCAACACACAAACAACAGACAGACAGACAGACAGACAGACAGACAGACAGAAAGACACGGTACTTGCTCTTAATTTATCTTTCTAACTACATGCCATGCTCTGGATGTCTCTGCATCTCAATGCTTTCCCACAGGGATGTTCTGCATCTATTTCCTGTGCAGGGAAACAATGTTTGCTTGAAAACACATATTCCGCTGAGAAAGCTTCTCATGTGCACTACTCTTCTTTGAAGTAAAATGGACAGTCCCTCCTATTTATCTCACAGTGTGGGAGGTCCCCTGAACACAACAAACCTCCTATTGTCTCCTCTGACTATTACTAAAGAATACTGAATAATCCCCAATCTGTAAAATGGGTCACTGCCGCCAGTGGGATCTCTTAAGTTTCCACCAGCCCTGTGTTCAACATGTGCCGCCACAACCCGTTTATAACGGGCAGTGTTTTCAGGATGACCTGTGGAGGAATAAGGAGACACTTAAGGAAATATATGGTGGTTGTGATGATCAATAGAGGCACGTGGTTCCAGAGCAGCCTCAGCCTTTGCATTCTCATGCTGAAACACCACGTGGCAGCATTTTCTCCTCAAATGGTATTATTGCAGATGCTCACTCTGAATTCTTACTTTTGTCCAGAGGCGGCAGAAAGTTTCTTACAAACGATTGTTCTGGGGATGCTGGCAATGCATTCTCACACTTTTCCACCAGGTGTCGGCATGATTTCACGAGTAATTTTATTGGGGATGCTGGAAAAGCATTCACAATTCCATTCAACAGGTGGAAACATTTTCAACAGAATGAATCCATTGGTGAACTTGTGGGTGCATTCTCACGTTTACCCACCAGGTGGCAGTATTGTTCGAACTGAGGATCATACTTGGGATGCTTGTGGAGATGCAGAAGATGCATTTTCTCGTTTGTCCACCAGGTGGTGGCATTTTGACACCACGAGATTTTATTGGCTATGCTGACAATGGAAGCTAGTGTGTGTCAAGCAGGCAGCAGAATTATTTTACCGCACGATTTCGCTGGAGATGCTTTCAATGGCTCTATATTTATCAGTTGGCATCAATATTCCACTAGTGAATATCAGGAATGTTCTGGAAGTGCATTCTCACGCTTTTCCACCAGGTGGCAGAATTTTCCCACAACGTGCTTTTACTGAGGATGCTGGCAAGGCATTCCCACGTTTTTGTCTACAGCTGTCTGCATTTTCCCTCCACTGTCCCATTTTGGGGAAACTGGCAATGCATTTTGGCGCTGAAACATGAGATGGCAGCATTTTTCCACCAACGATTCTGTTTGAGATGCTGGCAATGCTTTCCCACGTTTGTCTAACACGTCTGTGGAAGCATTTTTACTACCAAATTATATTATTGGGGGTGTTGAAAATTCAGTCTCAAGTTTGTAAAAGACTTGGCTACATTTTCCACAAATGTGATTATTTTGTGGATGTTGACAAGGCATTCTCACGTTTTAACAGCCATTGAACCTACTTTCCCAAAAATGATTCTATTGGGAATAGTGGCGTGGCACTTTCACTTTTGTTCAATAGCTGGCAACACTTTCACCACAAAGTATCGTTTGGGGAATGCTGGAAGCACATTCGCCCAAAGTACTTTGTAGAAGTACTTTTCCACAAAATGATTTTACGGCGGATGCTGGCAATGCATTCTTCAGTCTCTCAAACAAGAGGCCACATTTTCCACCAAACGATTACTTTGGTTGTGCTGGCAATGCATTCCCACATCTGTCCACAAGGTGGCCACATTTTTTTACCAAGGGATTTTCCTGAGAACGCTGGCAATGCATTCTCTTGCTCGAATACCAGGTGACAGCATTTTCTCCACAAGTGATCTTATTGGAGATGCTGTAACTGCATTTTCACATTTGTAGAAAGGTGACTGGTTTCTTATTTACAAATGATTGTTTTAAGGCTGCTGGCAATTCCTTCTCACACTCCAACACCAGGTGCAGTATTTTCCCACCAAATGATATTATTGAGGATCCTGGCACTGCATGCTCCTCCTTGGAGAACAAGTGGCGGCAATTTTCCACCATGTAACTTCACTGGGGCTTCTGGCGAAGCATTTTCACTTTTGTCCAATAGGTGGAAGCATTTTCCCACAAGTGATTTCACTGGGGATGCTGGCAATGAACACTCACACAAGTCGACAAGATAAGGGCATTTTGCCACAAGAGATTTTCATTGTGAATCTTGGCAATGTATTTTCAAATGTGTCCGCCATTTGGCAGCCAGCATCATCTCAGAAGGGATTTTCATGAGCATGCTGGCAATGCATTCTCACACTTGTCAAACATGTGGCGGCCTTTTTCCAACAGCTGATATTATTGGGGCTGCTGGCAATGCATTGTGAAGCCTGTTTACAACAAGCCCACATTTTCCCACCAAATGTTATTATTGCACATAAAGGCAATGGTTTCTCCCGCTTGTCCACCCGTTGGCACCTTGACATCACAAGTGATTTTGTTTGGTAAGCTGAGAATGCATTCTTACGTTTGTTCAGCCAGTTGCGGAATTTTTCCACCAAGCGACTTTATTGCTGCTGGCTGTACATTCTCACGTTTGTCCAACTATTCGCCGCAGTTTTCCCCTAAAGTGATAGTGTGTGTGTGGGTGTGGATGTTGGTTTTGAATTCTCACACGTGGACATTGCCTATCAGAACTTTAGGCCCAAATCACTTTATTGCGATTCCAGAACCTGCATTCTCACTCTTGTCCACCAGTTGGCACCTTGATCTCAGTAGGGATTTCACTGGGGATTCTGGGAAATCATTCATACAGTCGTTTAGCACCTGGTGGCCTTTTTCTCAAAGAGTGATTTTGTTGGGGATGCAGTCAATGCATGCTTCACCTCGTCCACCAGGGGGCAGAATATTTCCACCAAGTTTTTTTTAAAGGGGATGCGTTTAATGCTCTCTCACTTACCTCCACAAGGTGGCAGCATTTTTAAAACAAATGCTTTTCTTGGGAATGCAGGGAATGCTCTCTCACCTTTGTAAACAATGTCAGGTAATTTCTCATCAAACGTGTTTACGGGAGATGCCTGAAATACACTATCACCTTTTATTCAAAGGGGCAGCATTTTTTCAACCAAATAATTTTACAGGGGCTGGCAATGGATGCTCACGTTTGTCCCACAGTTGGCAGCATTTGTCCCAGAGAAAGTTTTTTTGCGGGGATGCGTGGCAGCGTTTCGCCCCAAATGATTTAATTGAGGATGCCTGCAAGGCAGTCTCAGGTCTCTACATGACGTCGCAGTAGTTTTCAACCACATGATTGGATCGGGGATACTATCAACGCATTCTCACCCTTTTGCATTTTGCCGACAGAGAGGTTTTGTGGTGATTCTGACAATACATTCTCAGACTTATCTGAGAATTGGCAGTATTTCCGTACAAATGACCTTACTGGGGATGCTGGCAATGTATTCTCACGATTGTCCACAGAGGACAGCATTTTTAATCAAATAATTTTATGGGAGATGCTACGCAGCCATTCTTGCACTTGTCAACCAGAAGGCAGGTTTTCCCCAGTATGATTTTATTGGGCATGCTGGCACTGCATTCTTAATCTTTTTCATAGGTGGCAAAACTTTCCCAAAAACTTATTATTTGGGGGATACTGGCAATGAATTGTCATTCTCAAGCATCCGTTGGCAGCATTTTTTAGCTAATGATTTTGTTGGGGATGCTCGCCATGCGCTTTCATATTTGTCGACCAGTGCACCAGGAGGTGCTCCAGGCACATAAGTTAGAGATGGAGAATATGGACTTGCAAGGAAGCAGAGCCTAACGGAAAATCTTGATAACGCATTGCCAGATTTCTCAATAAAATCCCTGTGAGAGCTCAGTTCCGTATTATGTTCGAACGTTGGAAGCAAATGCCAGGATCCCCAATAAAATTGTTTGGGTCAAAGATGCCGCTTCCATGTGGGCAAGCGTAAGACTGCCTTGACATTATTCCCCATAAAATCATTCTAGGAACAGTGCTGCCTCTTAATGGATAATCTTGAGAATGCATTTTCAGCATCTACAAAATAATCACCAGAGTGAACATATAGGCCATCGGCTGGACAAATGTAAGAATGCCTTCTGAGCCTGCCAAATAAACTTGCATAAATGTCCAGTGTTGGGTCCTAAAAAAATGATGGATTTCTAAGTATCCTCCCTGTTGGGAGGTCGGTCACACATTAGGAACAGGCAACCAGGTGGGAGACTTCACAGTTGAACCAAAGTCCCTCTCTAGAAGTATGGCTGCACAGTGTTTTGCTGAGAGAATCAGTCTCTGAGGCCGAAGATCCCAAGCGACATTTAGCAAGGGGTGGAATAAGGTGCACAGATACCTGTGGCGAATTGAGTCAAGGCGTGTGGGAAGTCAGAAGTGTATGAGGTTCATTTGGGCAAGAATCCCCTGCTGGAAGAGTAAATGAGCAGAGGGACAATAAGAAGGAGAGTGTGCCACAGCCCTCACACACAACACACACAAGCACACACACACACATGCACACACACAGAGGCAAAGGCATGGACATGGATTTGTGTTGGGCAATCTCTGGACTATGATGTCCACAGTCAGTACACCTTGCCCATTTTTGACACTTTTTACATTTCCTCAAATGGACATGGCCTCCTGTGAATATGATTGTTTATTGACTTTGTTCCTTCAGACCAAGCCCTTGTGCAACCAACTAATCCTTAAGCAATATCAAGTCATCCTTGCTACTCGTCACTGAAACCCAAGGAGTGGATGAGAGAAAGTCAGAATGAGAGAAAGACCAAAAGAGCAAAAGCAATGGAAACAAATAAAAAGTTACTAATCTAAAAGGAGTCAGACTGAGACCTTATCTTGGCGGTAATAATCCTGATGATCCAACTCTACCGGAATGTAGGTAGGCTACAGTCCTCTCCAGCCACAGTTCTTCCCTTTGACTGTCACTTCAGTCTCAGATATCCCTTATACTGGAATAGCCTCTACTGCCCGGGCATTTCTCCCTGTGGATATTACCAGGGGTCCCTGTGGATCTGTGGGAAGTGTTAAAGAAAACGAATTCTGAAGTGGGAAACGTGAGTTGCCTTAAGAAAGAGCCCACTAGACACCGAACCGAAGGATACCTAAAGATGCTAAGGCAAAATAGGACTTCCTCAGGAACGTTTCTCTACAGGTACAAGGCCCATACACTGAGGCTCACAGTGAGGGCCGGGGCTGAATACGATGATGCCTGCTGTAGTCTCACAGTCTGGAAGAAATGTTTCAGAAGCCCAACAGCAAAGGGGAGCGAGTGGGGTGTCCAGGAACCTTTTCCACGCTACGTGACCACATCCCAAGCCCCTGTCTGTAGGCTCAGTGAGACCACACTGAGCACAGCAAGAACCCATAGCCGGCCCTGAAGTGTCTGTCTTTACTGTATGGCTTATTCTTGACCCTTTGGTCAAATATTAATTGACCATGATGGCACGGGTCAATTTCAGGATTCTGTACTTTTCCATTGATCTATGTGCCTGTTCCTGTGCCAGAAGCAGGTTGTTCTGATCACAGTGGCTTTGTCCTACAGCAGGATATTCAGTAATGTGATCCTACAACTCTGTTCTTTCTCAAGAATACTGTGGGTGCACGGGGTCTTTTTTGGTTTCCTATAAATTTTCGAAACATTTTTTCCAGCTCTGTGAAATATACCGTTGGAATTAATGACAATTGTGTTGAATTTATAGATTGTTTTGGGTAGTATGGATATTCTGATAATGTTAATTCTTTCAGTCTATAATTCTTTCACTCCTTTGTATCTTCCTCTATTTCTTTTTTCAATGTCCTGTTTCTGAATACAAGTCTTTTACATCCTTCTTTGACTTTACTCCTAGGTGTCTTATTTTTTCAGTTGCAATGGTAAATGGTATAGTCTTTTCTAAGAGTTCATAATTGGTGTAAAAAAAAAAAATGCCATCAATGTGTTGATGTTAATTTTGCTTCCAGCTTCCTTGCCAAATTCATTAATTATATCCACAAGTACTCGGTGGACTCTTTAGATTTTTATGTACAATATCATGTCATCTGCAAGTAATGACAGTTAACCTTCTCTCTTCCAATATGGATGCCTTTTATGTTCTCTTTTTGTCTGCTCGCTGTGGCTAGGACTTCCAGTAGTATGCTGAGCAGTAGTGGTGAAAGGGGCAACCGTGTCTTATTCCTCTTCTTAGGGGATATGGTTTTAGCCTTTGCACGTTGAGTATGATTTTGGCTCCAGGTATGTTGTATATGGCCTTTATTATGTTGGGATATATTCCCTCTATTTCCACTTTGCTCCCAGTTTTTTCCAAAATGGGTGCTGGATTTTCTAGAATATTTTCTCTGTATCTATTGATATGATCATAAGATTTTTGTCCTTCATTTTGTTTGTCTATCACATTTGTTGATTTGCGAATATTATACCAGCCCTGCGTCTCCAGAATAAATCACACTTGGTCATGGTGTATGATCTTACTTAATGTATTGCTGGATAAAACTTGGTAATATATTTTCTGAGGATTTTGGCACCTATGTTCATGAGGGATGTTGGTCTGTGAAATTCTTTATTTGCAGGATCTTCATCTGGTTTTGGGATTATTATAATACTGGTCTCATAAAAATATCTCCCTCCTCTGGAATTTTCTAAAATATTTTGAGGAGAGCGGGTTTTAATTCTTCTTTAAATGTTTAGGTAAGCTCGCATGTAAATCCATCTGGCCCCAGACACTTGTTTGCTGGAAGTTTTTTCTTATTACTTCTTCAATTGCATCCATTTTTACTGGCCTTCCAGGTTTTCTGGTTCTTTCCGATTGAGTTTTAGCAGATTGTAGGTTTTGAGGAATGTGTCCATTTTAGGCAGCTTCCCCACTTTATTGTTGTGCATAGTGTTTTCTTAGTATTCTTTCTGTTTCTGTCATGTCAGTTGTTATATCGCCTCTTTCACATCTGATTTTGTTTTCTTGGGTCCTCACCGTTTGTTTTTTGGTGTGTCTGGCTAAAGATTCATCGATCTTATTTCTGTCAGAAAACTAGTTCTTACTTTCATTGATATTTTGTACTGTGTTTTTGGTCTCTGTGTCATTCACTTCTGTTCTGATCTTCACTATTTTCTTTCTTCTGCATCTCCTCGAAATGTTCAGGTCCTCTTCCCTTTTTAATATTGGGTTGTTGTTTTTGTCTTGTTACTTACATAAGAAATAAAAATGACTTTACATTCTGAATTCTGTGTTTTATTTTAATCTCTGATAGCAGATTTATTTCCCTTGAGAAATTGCTGTAAAATATACGTCATCTAAAACTAAACATTTTAAACTGTACGCTTCAGTGGTTTTAAAATTGGAATAATGTAGAACTGTTACAGCATAACAAGAAGCTAGAAAAATTCCAGGACAAGTTGAAAGGGAAACTGAGACAGATTTTTAGACAGCAGTTTGAGTTAAGCCTATCTTCCCTAAGCCAAAGGCACTGGAGAATAAATAGTATGTATTAGATGGGAAAGATGCAGAAACCCAGGTGCAGAAACTAGGGTACAGGAAACCACCTGGACAGGAACCCCCAGAGGCCTACAAGGGACAAAGACTGGGAAAACAAGAACTTTGTCCCCAGGTAATCTATTCTCCCAGAGCATGTCATGGGTCGTGCGGTGGAGACCCCCTAAGCATTCCTCCCTAAAGATACCTTTTAAGTCTCAGTTGTATTTCAGCTCCAGGCCCATAAAAGCATTAAGACAAGACAAGTGGCATTGGAGTGGACTCAGGACCAGACACATTGACAAATGAGGCCCTTCCTGGCATGGACTAATCAGTGGCGACCAGCACCCTGAAAGGGCACCCCTGGAAAGCTGATGAATATTCTCTTGAGAACTCCCCTGAAACCTCCCATAAGATTTCCCACCTGCAAGGGCGATAAATATGCTCAGGACAAAGGACCAAGTGTGAGCTCCCCTACACCACAGGAAAGCGTGACAGCGCCAGTTTCCTCCTTCCTTCTGCGGGGGCCCCATGGTGCTTTCAACCAGGGGAGCAATGGGCAGTGGCAGCTCATCCCAGGCTTGTCTTCTGAAACTGTCTGAAAGGTCTTGGAAATGTGTCCAAGGCCCCCTTTTCTCTGACTTCCCAGTGAGCAAAGGCAGCCCAGCCTAGGCTATCCTGTTACTTCGTCTATGCACCTGCCTTGGTTCACCATCCAAAGTACATTTTTATTACAGCCATTAAAGCTTTGGGTTTTTTTCTTCATTTTTTTCTCTTGATTGAAATCTTTCCTTCAAGATGACAAGAGCTGAGGTCTTCTGCCTGTATCCCCTGTAACACAACCATCAGCTTTTCACTTCTGAAACCTTAATGTCAACATAAAAGAAAGCCTCATCCCATTTAAAGAGTATATCCAATTCTACTCTGGACTATTTCCTCATTTACACTGATGTCTTTCCCATCTCCGTGGCTATGCTATTGCTATTGTCGTTGTTGTTAACCCTCACTAGAGGATATTGTTTTCATTGACTTCCAGAGAGAGTGGCATGGAAGAAGGGGTAGAGAGAGAGAGATATGCCTCAGTGTTAGAGACACAGACATTGGTTGCTTTTCTAATTCGCTGCACAACTGGGATGAGGAATGAATCTACAACCTAGGTATGTGCCCTCAACTGGGAATCAAACCTGAGACCCATCAGTGTGCAGGCCGACACTATACCACTGAGCCCCGCTGCCCAGGGTAGATATGCCTTTTTAAATATAAAGTTTGTAGGTATATTTAACTTGAAATTGGTAGAGGTTTTAAAATGATTTCTTTAGTTTTACTCATGTTTTCATTGGTGATTTGCCACTATTATATTACTGGCATTAATTTTGCAACAGTTTGTATGTAGCAGGGAGGAAACACTTTTAGATCAGGGTCCAAATAGAGTAGTGTATATGAACTTTTTTTGTTAAAAACTTTTATAGCAATGAGAACCAGAAAAATTTCTACTAAACTATCTAACAGTACAACTGAAAGATTTAGAAAGAGAACAGAAAACAAGAAAAGGCCCATAGGAAGTAAAAGGAAGAAAATAATAAAGATCAGAGCCTAAATAAATAACGTAGAGACTAAAAAATTCAAAAAGGTCAATGCAACCAAGAGCTTGTCTTTGAATAGATAATCAGTGCGATGAACTTTTAACCCAACTCACCAAAAACCAAAGACAGAGGTCAAAAATAAATAAACTGAGGAACAAAAGAAGTGAAGTAACAACTGATACCACTGAAATACAAAAGCAAATACACTGAACAACTATATGCCAACAACCTGGATGAAATAGACAAATTTCTGGAAATACACAACCTTCCAATACTCAGTGAGGAAGAATCAGGCATGCTGAACACGTTGATAAAAACCGGTGAAATTGGAACAGTGATTTTTTAAAAATGCCCAAGAAAAAAAGCGCCAGGCCCAGACAGTTTCAGAGGGGAGTTTTATCGAACATTCAAAAAATAATTCAAATTGTTCCAAAAAGTCCGAGAGGAACAAACACGCCCAAGCTCTTTTTTGGCAGCCTGAATAATCCCAATTACAAAACCAGGTAAAGACCTTGCAAAGAAAGAATTACAGGCCAATATCCGTGATAAACAAAGATACTAAAATCTCCAAACAAATATTAGCAAATTGGATCAAGCAATATGTTAAACAGATCATACCCCATGACCAAGTGGGATTTATTCCAGGGATGCAAGTTTGGTACAGTATTCACAAATCTATAAATGCAATGCATCACAGGAACCATTTGACAAACAAATATCTCATGATCATCTCAGTAGGTGCAGAAAGAGCAACAAAACCCAGCGCCCATTTTTGATAAAAACTCTCAGCACAGTGGGAATAGAGGGATCATGCCTAAACACATTAAAGTCCTTATAGGGCAAACCTTCAGTCAACTTCATACTCAATGGGCAAAAACTAAAACATATCCCCTAATAAGAGGAACAAGACAGGGACGTCCACTTTCACCATCTTATTCAACAGAGTGTTGGAAGTCCTTGCCACAGCGATCAGACAAGGAGAAAACATAAAAGGCATCCAAATTGGAAAGGAGAAATAAAACTGTCACTGTTTGCAGATGACCTGATATTGTATGCTGAGAACACTAAAGACGTCACCAAAAGACTTCTAGATTTAATAAATGAATTCAGCTATGCAGCAGGATAGAAAATTAATGCCCAGAAATAAATGGCATTTTTAAACGACATTCATGATCTCTCAGAAAGAGAAACTAAAACAAACAAACAAACAAAAAAACCACATTTAACGTGCAACAATAAAATTAAGATACTTAGGAATTAACTTAACCAAAGGGGTGAAAGACGTGTACTTGCAAAACAAACATGTTCAAAAAAGAGATAGAGGAAGATATAAACAAGTGTAAGAATATACCATGCTAATGGATTGCTAGAATCAACCTCATTCAGATGTCCGTACTCCCCAAAGCAATCTATAGATTCAAACTATTCATAAAATACCAATGTCCGATATCACAGACCTAGAAGAAGTAGTGCAAAAATTTAGACACAAAAAGGACAGGACCCCAAATCGCTGCAGCAATTTTGGGAAGAAGAAAAAAGTGGAAGGAATCAAAATAATACATATCAAGATATAGTAAAGCCATTTTAATCGAAACAGGATGGAACTGGCAGAAGACCAGCCTTAATGATATAAATGGAACTGAACAGAGAACCCAGGAATTGACCCAACTCATTACACTCAATTGAGATTTTACAAAGGAGGCAGAGCATACAGTGGAGTAAAGGAAGTCTCTTCAATAAATGGTGTTGGGAAAATTGGACAGGAACTTTCAAAATAGTGCAACTAGACCACTATCTTGCACCACACACAAGGATCAACTCCAACTGGATAAAAAACTTAAAGGTAAAACATGAAACCATTAAAAATCCTTGAAGGAAATGGAGGCAGCATGATCTCAGACATCTCTCATTGCAATATGCTTACCAATACACTGCCTAGGGCAATGGAAGCAAAGGAGAAAATAAACAAATGGGACTACAGCAAAATAAAAAGATTCTGCACAAAGAAACCATCAACAAAATGCAAAGGGAACTCATTATATGGGAGAACATATTTGCCAATGATACATCTGATAAAGGGTTACTACCCCTAATATTTTAAGAAACACACCTTCACAAGAGGAAGACAAACGATCCAATTAAAAAACGAGCAAAGACCTAAGTAGACACTTCTCCAAAGAGCGCATAAAAATGTCCAAGAGACATATGAAAACTGCTCAGTGTCACTAATCACCAGAGAGATGAAAATTAAAACAATAATGGGGTATCACCTGAGGTCTTCCAGAATGGCTATGTTTTCAATAAGTCAACAAACAAAAAGTGCCTGTGAGGGTGTGCAGAAAAGCTCACCCTAGTATACTGCTGGTGGGAATGCAGACTCGTGCAGCCTCTATGGAAAACATTATGACATAGGAGGTTTTCTCAAAAATTGAAATACAGAACTGCCATTGAACCCAGTGACCCCACTGCTTGGAATATGTCCTACGAAAGCAGGAACATCGATCAGGAAGAATGTATAAACCCCTCTGTTCAGAGCAGCACACTTTACAATAGCTACGCTCGTGAGTTCACAGGAATGGGTACATGAATCTGCTTTGATTCTGAGTGACGGTAGACATGCACACTCCTGCATCTTCCTTCAGCTTCCTGCCTGAACATGATGCCACACTGCAGTTCTTCAGACTTTCTGTCTCTTCCCAATGCCGTAGTGGCCTGGCGTCATAGGCTATCCTTCCGAGCCTCAGGGTGTTCATGTGAGAGAAAAATGTCCCAGCTACCTGACAACCCAAGGGGGAGCCCCACTGGCATCTCCTCACATGTCCTCTAAGTGCCTTCTCCTGGTTCCAACATCCTCAAGTAGCCCTTACTGATTTTCTGGCAGAGCAAAAAGTGATCGTCAAGAGACGGCAGGGATCTGACTAAAAATCCAAAAGCAGGGGAACACACCAAGCTCTCTTAGGGCATTGCAAGCAAGCCTCCACCTCAGCAATCCTGTCGGACCCTGCCACGCTGTGGGCAGACAACTAGTTGAAGTAGTTAAGGCTGCTGTTCTGGTGCCTGGAGCTGTTGGCCCATCGTTCATAATGCTGGCACCACTGAATGCAAGAGGCATAGGATGCACTGTATCCTGCAGCATGAGGAGTGTGTGGAGAAGGGCACATCACCTTTCAAGTTCTATGCACTTCCTGCTGCTGCCCATAGAGAGAGCCTGCTCCCGCCTGTGATGGTAATGAGATACTCCTTCACAGTGGCAGTACTGCATTAGTATGATTTGCTACAAAAGGACAGTTAACCTTGCCATCATCCCTGGCATGTCTGACTCCCTCCACCTGCAGAAGGAATGTGGGTGGGGGTTAGGGACATCTCACTCCTGGACACCCAAGTTTCCCTGCTTACATGGACAGGTTATATTCTCAAGGCTCCTCCCTTTCCAGCACCAGTACCTGCAACATCACCTTCACATTGATCGTGTGGCTATGAAAGAACTAAAACATGGAGATCTACAAAACAGCCTGGCTTGGCCTGAACCACCTATCTTCTGGCCCCATTCCTTCTGCATAAGAGGCACAGAGGAACACAGAGGTTCCTGGGGTTACAGGTGCCTGCACCCATGCGGTCACACTGATTCCTCACAGGCTTTGATATCCCCACACCCTTGCCTGCACACGGCTTCACAGGATACCCTGATTCACGCACGTCACACGTTCCTGCCTCTGATGGAGGACTTGGGCATGCCCACACCATTTTGGGCTACTAAAACAGCTCTTCCAAACTGTGACTGGACAGAGGGCATCACGCTACTCAGCCCCGCCCCTCACTGTCAGCCTCAGTGTATGGGCCTCAGAACTGTGGTGAAACATTCCTGAGGAAGCTCTATGTTACCCGAGCATTTGCAGCTTTCCCAGGGTTTGGTGTCTGGGGGGCTCTTGCTTACGGCTGCTCACGTTTCCCACTTCAGAATCCATTTTCTCTACCGCTTTCCCACAGATCCACAGTGACCCCTAGTAATATCCACAGGGAGAAATGCCCGGGACATTACAGGCTGCCCAGCCTGTGGGCTATCTGAGGCTGAAGTGACAGGCAAAGGGAAGAACTGTGGCTGGAGAGGACTGTAGCCTACATTCTGGTAGAGTTGGATGATCAGGATAACTACGGCCAAGGTACGGTCTCAATCTGACTCCTTTTACATCAGTTCTCTTGTTTTTGTTTCCATTACTCTTGCTCTTTCTGTCTTTTCCTCATTCTGACTCTTTCTTCCATCTACCCATTGGGTTTCAGTGACCCGTAGAAAGAATGACTTGATACTGCCTAAGGGTTTCTTCATTGCAGGAGAAAGGCTCGGTCTGAAGGAACAAAGTAAATAAACAATCATATTCACAGGAGGCCATTGTTATGTGAGGAAATTTAATACCGTCAAAAATGCACAAGGTGTACTGGCTGTGGACACCATTGTCCAGAGATTGCCCAACACAACTTCACGTACATGCCTGTGCCTCTGTGTGTGTTGTGTGTGAGGGCTATAGCACACTCTGCATCTTATTGTCCCTCTGGCCATTTACCCTTCCAGCTGCGGCTTCGACCCCAAGTGAACCTAATATCCAGACTGACTCCTCACATGCCTTTGCTCTCTTCCCCACAACTCCTACATGCAATTTATACTCCCACTGGCTAAGTGTGGTTCTGAATCCTGGGCTCAGAGCATGATTCTCGCAGCAAATACAGTGCTCTCATACTTCTAGGGAGGCCTTCTGCTTCAAGTGTGAAATGCACTGGGAAGCCTCCCACCGCGTTGCCTGCTGTCAATGTGTGAGCTGACCTCCGACAGAAAGGAACCTGGAAATCCATCATCCTTTCGGAGCTAGCAGTGGACATTCAGGCCCTTGCTCCCAAATCCCTTTCCTTGAGCTACCTTACGTCCCTGGGTCCATTAGTATCACCCACTTCAATGGACTTACTCTTAGTTCTCCCTCCTCCCCAGCCTCCAGCACACAGAAAGAATTCTGTCTTCTCATACTGTCCTAAAGCATAACTTAACCACCACTGCAACTGCACAGGCCCAGCCCTCACAGGCAATGGTCATTCACAGGCAGCCAGTTGTAATGCCCCAAACTAGGGACAAACACCACAGAGACAGACACTATTGATGCTCTTGATTTATGTGTTCCAAGAACACACGACAAACAGACAAACAGAGCTGATGCTCCTGCTTTAACTTTCCATTTCATACCATGCTCTGGATCTCTCTGTGACTGAATACCTGGTCACACAGACATTCTGCTCCATTGTCCTGTGCAGGAACATAATGTCTGCTTGAAAACACATACTTATGTCAAAACCTTCTTATGTGCACTTCTCTATTTGAAGGAAAATGGATGGTCCCTCCTATTTAACTCACACTGTGGGAGATACCCTAACACAATAATTGACTATCATCTCCTATCAAACTTCCTAAAGAGTATAGTATAATTATTGGTGGCCCTAACATGAAGAGTCGGTCATTGCTGAAATTAGGATCTCTTAAATTTCCTGCTGCCTTGTGTTGGATGCATCACACCACACCACCTTTTTAATGAGCAGTGACCTCAGGGTCACCCAGTTAGGAATTTGGACACACCTAAGGAAATATTTGATGGTTGCAATGATCCATAAAAGGAAGTGGTGGCACAGCAGCCTCAGCCTTTGTATGAAAAGACTCCTGGACAAGTGTGGGAAGGGTCAGAGGAAGGACATCATGGGAGCCTCCATTTAAGGAATAGTAGACAGGCTTAAGGGTGAGGGAGGTGGCCTGGAGCGAGAGTTCAGAGGAGTGGGTCAATGAATCTGCTTTGATTCTGAATGATTTTGCACATGCACACTTCCTCATTTTACATCAGGTGTCCCTGTCTGAATATAATTCCCACTGCAGTGCTACATACTTCCTTTCTCAACCTGATTCTCTGAGGACCTGACATAACAGGCTCTATTCCTCCCAGTATCAGGGCGTCCATGAGAGAAAGCAATGACCCAGCTACCTAGCAAACTAGGGGCGAGTGTCCAGGAACAGTCCCCCTCACCTGTACTCCTCTACCTTCACTCTCCTGGGGCCAAGCTCCTCGCATAGTACTTGAGATGATTAGACCACACTTCTATTACTGATGTTCTAGCAGGGCAAACAGGACTAGTCAGAAGAAGCCAGGGATCTCACTTTACGAACCCAAGAGGTAGGGGAACCCAAAGCTCTCCTTCTGCATTGCCACCGAGGCCCAACCTCAGTATCCTGTCATATCCTTCCAGGTCGCAGCATTTTTCTCCTAAATAACATTGTCGGGAATGCTGGAAAGGCATTCTCACGCTTATCCAATAGATGGCAGCTTTTCGTTTCAAATCATGTTATTGGGGATGTTGGCAATTCATTCTCATGCTTGTCAAAACATGGCAGCTTTTTTTTACAAATAAAGTTACTGGGCAGGCTGGCAATGCATATCCACACTTGTCCACGAGATGGCAGCATGACTTCACATGTCATTTCATTCGGGATGGTACCACTGCATTCTCTCGTTTCTCCACCAGGTGGCAGCACTTTTCCACCAAATGATTTCATTGGGCATGCACGGTAGGCATGCTCAGGTATGCCCAAAAGTTGTTTGCATTTGCCTCAAAATGTCATTTCTTTCGTGATGCTGGAAATGGATTCTCATTCTTGAACAGTCACAACATGCAGTTATGTCCGCACGTGCCAAAAGGCGGATTCTAACAGAAAAATACAGTTTGCACATACTTCTACAAAGGGAATTTGGTTTAACTGTGAAATGAACGTAAAACCCCGGCCTGGTTCCCTGCTGTCACTGTGTGAGCTGACTCCCTAAAGCGAGGGTATGGCAAACGCATCATCCTTTATAACTTATCACTGCAAATTCCGACCCTTGCACACAAGGCCTTTCCTTGAACTCCCTTATCACCCAAGGGAAAATGGTAAACTCTATTGGACTTTCACTGATTTCTTAATCCACCACAGTCTCTACCACACAGAAAGAATTTTGGCTTCTGATACCATCAGAAAACACAACTTAGCCACTTCTGCAATTGTAAAGGCCATGCATTCACGGGGCGGGTAATTCAGAGTGTCCATTGTCAAGGCAAACAATACATAAACAGGCACATTAGATGCTCTCGCTTTATCTTGCCATTTATTCCATGTGCTGCATATATCCATGGCTGAATGCCTTTCCACAGGGACATTCTGCACCTAATTTCTACGCAGGAAAAGAATCTTTGCTTGAAACACCTTTTAATCTGAAAAAGCTTCTCACGTGCACTACTTATATTGGAAGGTCCCTCCTATAGTTCTCACACGTTAAATGCGTGCAGTAAACACAGCAAACCTGGTATCATCTCCTCTGAGGATAATCAAAAAGTATTTAAAAATCATGTCAAGCCCAAACCTGTCAAAGTTGGAATCTCTTCCGTTTTCTCCAGCCATGCATTCAACAATTCCCACCACAACTAGGTTGTGATGGACAGTGTACCCAGGAAGGCCAGCGATACAATTCAGGAAATACATGGTGGTTGTGATGATCAATAGAGGGATGTGGTGGCACAGCAGCCTCAGCATTTTCATGAAGGAGGATTCTGGAAAATTGTGGAGAGGGTTCTAGGAAGCACATCACAGAACTTCTATTTAATGCATGGTAGGCAGGCCTGAGGGTGGTGTTGGTGACCTGAGGTGTGAGATCAGAGAAATAGGCCAAAGAATCTACTTTCATTCTGAGTGACAGAGGAAACAGACATGACCTCATCATCCTTCAGCCTCCCCCAAGTGAACATGATTGGCACTGCAGTGCTCAGAACTTCCAGCCTCATCCTCACACTGTGATGATGTCACAGGCTGTATTTCTCCCAGCTTCAGTGTGTTCATGTGAGAAAACAATGTCCCAGCTCCCTGGCAATCCAGAGGCAAGTGAAGAGTTGGTCTCTGCTCACCTGTTATCATCTATGTCCCCTCTCCTGATGCCAACATCCACTCATAGTTCTCACTGTTGATCTGGAAAGCAAAAATGGGCTCCACAGGAGAGGCCAGGCGTCTAAACCACAAACCCAAAAAGCAGGGGATCACACCAAGCTCTCTAATGGCATTTCCTGCAAGGACCCACCTAAGCAATCCTGTCAGATCCCGAAACATGGTGATCAGAGACGAAGTTGAAGAAGTGAATGCTGCTGTTCTGCCTGCAGTTGTAGGCCTGTCGTTCATACTGCAGGTACCACTGAATGTGAGTGGAATGGGTCACCCTGTATCCTGCAGCTTGAGGAGTGTGTGGAGAGGAACCTGTCACCTTCCAACTTGGACACACTTCTTGCCGCAGGCCATGCAGGGAGCCTCCTCCCTCCTGTGATGGTTATGAGAGGATCCTTCACAATCACAGTATCGTGGATGTAGGGGTTTTTGTGAAAGAGCAGCACAGTCTTGCAGCGATTGCTGCCATGCCAGGCTTCCTTCACCTGCAAAAGAACAGTGGATCCGGTTTAGGGTGATAACTTATTCCAGAACTCCCGCCTATTCCTTCCTGCAGGGATAGGATTTTTTCACAAGCTCTCTACCTCCCCAGCCGTGGTCTGCACAGCCTGACCTTCAGATTGATCATGTGGCTGAGCATGGTTTCATCTTGGTCACTGATAATGGCTGACACTTCCAGATTGTTGACAAATTGCAGCAGGTCAAAACGCCTGCACGCTGCAAGCTGAACATGAAACAGCTACAAAAAGGAGCAGATCCTTAAAGCAGCTTGGATTGCTCCCACCTCTCTAACCCCTAGCCCAGCTCCTTCACCATAAGATGCAAAAAGAGAGCACAGTGGTTCTTGTGGGCTCCATGTGTTTATACACACACGGGCACACTGTTTTCCTGACAGCCTTTGACCTCGCCTGCATACTTGCCTGCTGAGGGCTTAACAGGATACCTTTATTTGTGGACATCACTCATTCCTGCCTCTCACTGACTTGGATATACAGAGGACTTGGACATGCAGCCCCCCTCGAGTGCAGCATTACCCCAAGAAGAACCTGAGTGACACAGAGCAGTGTGGAGGCAATGGCCCTTGTTCTGCGCATGAGTCTGATCTGGGACGGTGCTCCTGAAGCCCAGGGAGAGTTTTTGTGGTACTGGTGAGATAAAAGGGTGTCTCTGAGATTTTGGATCACACTGTTCTCACTATCCTGAGCTTCACTCCAATGTGTCTATTTGTTTCTGAGCTACCTATCCCCACTGATACATTTCTCATGCACAAGGGCAGGCATATTGCGTTCCCTTCTGTAGAGTCAAGGATACACTATTGACTCAGCATCTGGCAATGCACTGAACGTTTGTGCTTTTCAGTTCTAAACAGGGCTGCCGCCGCTGCCAAGTACTGGGCTTGAGCCAGCAGAAGGATCTGCTCACTTGTAAGTTCACGGGCTACATTCCTAACTTAAGTGCCCGGAGCACATCCAGTGGGGACCAGGTGCACTTCCCACTGAGCCTATCCTCTTCGTGCTCCTGCTCTACTGGCTCTTCTTGTGGATGTTTTGTTTCTTCCTGTGCCTGAGGCTCAACATCAACCAACACCTTCATGACTTTTATGACGTCCTCTCGCCCAGGACAAACTGCTCCCTGCCAATTAATTCCTCCTCAATCAATTCCTTCCCCTCTCCCTGCTCCACCCTGTCTGGCCCTTGTAGAAACTCATGATACATTTCCTCTGCCAAAGCATAACTTACCCACTTCTGCAACTGTAAGGCCCAGCCCTCCCAGGGACTGGTCGATCATTCCAAGGCAGCCAATCGTAAGGCTCAAACCAACACACAAACAACAGACAGACAGACAGACAGACAGACAGAAAGACACGGTACTTGCTCTTAATTTATCTTTCTAACTACATGCCATGCTCTGGATGTCTCTGCATCTCAATGCTTTCCCACAGGGACATTCTGCATCTATTTCCTGTGCAGGGAAACAATGTTTGCTTGAAAACACATATTCCGCTGAGAAAGCTTCTCATGTGCACTACTCTTCTTTGAAGTAAAATGGACAGTCCCTCCTATTTATCTCACAGTGTGGGAGGTCCCCTGAACACAACAAACCTCCTATTGTCTCCTCTGACTATTACTAAAGAATACTGAATAATCCCCAATCTGTAAAATGGGTCACTGCCGCCAGTGGGATCTCTTAAGTTTCCACCAGCCCTGTGTTCAACATGTGCCGCCACAACCCGTTTATAACGGGCAGTGTTTTCAGGATGACCTGTGGAGGAATAAGGAGACACTTAAGGAAATATATGGTGGTTGTGATGATCAATAGAGGCACGTGGTTCCAGAGCAGCCTCAGCCTTTGCATTCTCATGCTGAAACACCACGTGGCAGCATTTTCTCCTCAAATGGTATTATTGCAGATGCTCACTCTGAATTCTTACTTTTGTCCAGAGGCGGCAGAAAGTTTCTTACAAACGATTGTTCTGGGGATGCTGGCAATGCATTCTCACACTTTTCCACCAGGTGTCGGCATGATTTCACGAGTAATTTTATTGGGGATGCTGGAAAAGCATTCACAATTCCATTCAACAGGTGGAAACATTTTCAACAGAATGAATCTATTGGTGAACTTGTGGGTGCATTCTCACGTTTACCCACCAGGTGGCAGTATTGTTCGAACTGAGGATCATACTTGGGATGCTTGTGGAGATGCAGAAGATGCATTTTCTCGTTTGTCCACCAGGTGGTGGCATTTTGACACCACGAGATTTTATTGGCTATGCTGACAATGGAAGCTAGTGTGTGTCAAGCAGGCAGCAGAATTATTTTACCGCACGATTTCGCTGGAGATGCTTTCAATGGCTCTATATTTATCAGTTGGCATCAATATTCCACTAGTGAATATCAGGAATGTTCTGGAAGTGCATTCTCACGCTTTTCCACCAGGTGGCAGAATTTTCCCACAACGTGCTTTTACTGAGGATGCTGGCAAGGCATTCCCACGTTTTTGTCTACAGCTGTCTGCATTTTCCCTCCACTGTCCCATTTTGGGGAAACTGGCAATGCATTTTGGCGCTGAAACATGAGATGGCAGCATTTTTCCACCAACGATTCTGTTTGAGATGCTGGCAATGCTTTCCCACGTTTGTCTAACACGTCTGTGGAAGCATTTTTACTACCAAATTATATTATTGGGGGTGTTGAAAATTCAGTCTCAAGTTTGTAAAAGACTTGGCTACATTTTCCACAAATGTGATTATTTTGTGGATGTTGACAAGGCATTCTCACGTTTTAACAGCCATTGAACCTACTTTCCCAAAAATGATTCTATTGGGAATAGTGGCGTGGCACTTTCACTTTTGTTCAATAGCTGGCAACACTTTCACCACAAAGTATCGTTTGGGGAATGCTGGAAGCACATTCGCCCAAAGTACTTTGTAGAAGTACTTTTCCACAAAATGATTTTACGGCGGATGCTGGCAATGCATTCTTCAGTCTCTCAAACAAGAGGCCACATTTTCCACCAAACGATTACTTTGGTTGTGCTGGCAATGCATTCCCACATCTGTCCACAAGGTGGCCACATTTTTTTACCAAGGGATTTTCCTGAGAACGCTGGCAATGCATTCTCTTGCTCGAATACCAGGTGACAGCATTTTCTCCACAAGTGATCTTATTGGAGATGCTGTAACTGCATTTTCACATTTGTAGAAAGGTGACTGGTTTCTTATTTACAAATGATTGTTTTAAGGCTGCTGGCAATTCCTTCTCACACTCCAACACCAGGTGCAGTATTTTCCCACCAAATGATATTATTGAGGATCCTGGCACTGCATGCTCCTCCTTGGAGAACAAGTGGCGGCAATTTTCCACCATGTAACTTCACTGGGGCTTCTGGCGAAGCATTTTCACTTTTGTCCAATAGGTGGAAGCATTTTCCCACAAGTGATTTCACTGGGGATGCTGGCAGTGAACACTCACACAAGTCGACAAGATAAGGGCATTTTGCCACAAGAGATTTTCATTGTGAATCTTGGCAATGTATTTTCAAATGTGTCCGCCATTTGGCAGCCAGCATCATCTCAGAAGGGATTTTCATGAGGATGCTGGCAATGCATTCTCACACTTGTCAAACATGTGGCGGCCTTTTTCCAACAGCTGATATTATTGGGGCTGCTGGCAATGCATTGTGAAGCCTGTTTACAACAAGCCCACATTTTCCCACCAAATGTTATTATTGCACATAAAGGCAATGGTTTCTCCCGCTTGTCCACCCGTTGGCACCTTGACATCACAAGTGATTTTGTTTGGTAAGCTGAGAATGCATTCTTACGTTTGTTCAGCCAGTTGCGGAATTTTTCCACCAAGCGACTTTATTGCCGCTGGCTGTACATTCTCACGTTTGTCCAACTATTCGCCGCAGTTTTCCCCTAAAGTGATAGTGTGTGTGTGGGTGTGGATGTTGGTTTTGAATTCTCACACGTGGACATTGCCTATCAGAACTTTAGGCCCAAATCACTTTATTGCGATTCCAGAACATGCATTCTTACTCTTGTCCACCAGTTGGCACCTTGATCTCAGTAGGGATTTCACTGGGGATTCTGGGAAATCATTCATACAGTCGTTTAGCACCTGGTGGCCTTTTTCTCAAAGAGTGATTTTGTTGGGGATGCAGTCAATGCATGCTTCACCTCGTCCACCAGGGGGCAGAATATTTCCACCAAGTTTTTTTTTAAAGGGGATGCGTTTAATGCTCTCTCACTTACCTCCACAAGGTGGCAGCATTTTTAAAACAAATGCTTTTCTTGGGAATGCAGGGAATGCTCTCTCACCTTTGTAAACAATGTCAGGTAATTTCTCATCAAACGTGTTTACGGGAGATGCCTGAAATACACTATCACCTTTTATTCAAAGGGGCAGCATTTTTTCAACCAAATAATTTTACAGGGGCTGGCAATGGATGCTCACGTTTGTCCCACAGTTGGCAGCATTTGTCCCAGAGAAAGTTTTTTTGCGGGGATGCGTGGCAGCGTTTCGCCCCAAATGATTTAATTGAGGATGCCTGCAAGGCAGTCTCAGGTCTCTACATGACGTCGCAGTAGTTTTCAACCACATGATTGGATCGGGGATACTATCAACGCATTCTCACCCTTTTGCATTTTGCCGACAGAGAGGTTTTGTGGTGATTCTGACAATACATTCTCAGACTTATCTGAGAATTGGCAGTATTTCCGTACAAATGACCTTACTGGGGATGCTGGCAATGTATTCTCACGATTGTCCACAGAGGACAGCATTTTTAATCAAATAATTTTATGGGAGATGCTACGCAGCCATTCTTGCACTTGTCAACCAGAAGGCAGGTTTTCCCCACTATGATTTTATTGGGCATGCTGGCACTGCATTCTTAATCTTTTTCATAGGTGGCAAAACTTTCCCAAAAACTTATTATTTGGGGGATACTGGCAATGAATTGTCATTCTCAAGCATCCGTTGGCAGCATTTTTTAGCTAATGATTTTGTTGGGGATGCTCGCCATGCGCTTTCATATTTGTCGACCAGTGCACCAGGAGGTGCTCCAGGCACATAAGTTAGAGACGGAGAATATGGACTTGCAAGGAAGCAGAGCCTAACGGAAAATCTTGATAACGCATTGCCAGATTTCTCAATAAAATCCCTGTGAGAGCTCAGTTCCGTATTATGTTCGAACGTTGGAAGCAAATGCCAGGATCCCCAATAAAATTGTTTGGGTCAAAGATGCCGCTTCCATGTGGGCAAGCGTAAGACTGCCTTGACATTATTCCCCATAAAATCATTCTAGGAACAGTGCTGCCTCTTAATGGATAATCTTGAGAATGCATTTTCAGCATCTACAAAATAATCACCAGAGTGAACATATAGGCCATCGGCTGGACAAATGTAAGAATGCCTTCTGAGCCTGCCAAATAAACTTGCATAAATGTCCAGTGTTGGGTCCTAAAAAAATGATGGATTTCTAAGTATCCTCCCTTTGGGAGGTCGGTCACACATTAGGAACAGGCAACCAGGTGGGAGACTTCACAGTTGAACCAAAGTCCCTCTCTAGAAGTATGGCTGCACAGTGTTTTGCTGAGAGAATCAGTCTCTGAGGCCGAAGATCCCAAGCGACATTTAGCAAGGGGTGGAATAAGGTGCACAGATACCTGTGGCGAATTGAGTCAAGGCGTGTGGGAAGTCAGAAGTGTATGAGGTTCATTTGGGCAAGAATCCCCTGCTGGAAGAGTAAATGAGCAGAGGGACAATAAGAAGGAGAGTGTGCCACAGCCCTCACACACAACACACACAAGCACACACACACACATGCACACACACAGAGGCAAAGGCATGGACATGGATTTGTGTTGGGCAATCTCTGGACTATGATGTCCACAGTCAGTACACCTTGCCCATTTTTGACACTTTTTACATTTCCTCAAATGGACATGGCCTCCTGTGAATATGATTGTTTATTGACTTTGTTCCTTCAGACCAAGCCCTTGTGCAACCAACTAATCCTTAAGCAATATCAAGTCATCCTTGCTACTCGTCACTGAAACCCAAGGAGTGGATGAGAGAAAGTCAGAATGAGAGAAAGACCAAAAGAGCAAAAGCAATGGAAACAAATAAAAAGTTACTAATCTAAAAGGAGTCAGACTGAGACCTTATCTTGGCGGTAATAATCCTGATGATCCAACTCTACCAGAATGTAGGTAGGCTACAGTCCTCTCCAGCCACAGTTCTTCCCTTTGACTGTCACTTCAGTCTCAGATATCCCTTATACTGGAATAGCCTCTACTGCCCGGGCATTTCTCCCTGTGGATATTACCAGGGGTCCCTGTGGATCTGTGGGAAGTGTTAAAGAAAACGAATTCTGAAGTGGGAAACGTGAGTTGCCTTAAGAAAGAGCCCACTAGACACCGAACCGAAGGATACCTAAAGATGCTAAGGCAAAATAGGACTTCCTCAGGAACGTTTCTCTACAGGTACAAGGCCCATACACTGAGGCTCACAGTGAGGGCCGGGGCTGAATACGATGATGCCTGCTGTAGTCTCACAGTCTGGAAGAAATGTTTCAGAAGCCCAACAGCAAAGGGGAGCGAGTGGGGTGTCCAGGAACCTTTTCCACGCTACGTGACCACATCCCAAGCCCCTGTCTGTAGGCTCAGTGAGACCACACTGAGCACAGCAAGAACCCATAGCCGGCCCTGAAGTGTCTGTCTTTACTGTATGGCTTATTCTTGACCCTTTGGTCAAATATTAATTGACCATGATGGCACGGGTCAATTTCAGGATTCTGTACTTTTCCATTGATCTATGTGCCTGTTCCTGTGCCAGAAGCAGGTTGTTCTGATCACAGTGGCTTTGTCCTACAGCAGGATATTCAGTAATGTGATCCTACAACTCTGTTCTTTCTCAAGAATACTGTGGGTGCACGGGGTCTTTTTTGGTTTCCTATAAATTTTCGAAACATTTTTTCCAGCTCTGTGAAATATACCGTTGGAATTAATGACAATTGTGTTGAATTTATAGATTGTTTTGGGTAGTATGGATATTTTGATAATGTTAATTCTTTCAGTCTATAATTCTTTCACTCCTTTGTATCTTCCTCTATTTCTTTTTTCAATGTCCTGTTTCTGAATACAAGTCTTTTACATCCTTCTTTGACTTTACTCCTAGGTGTCTTATTTTTTCAGTTGCAATGGTAAATGGTATAGTCTTTTCTAAGAGTTCATAATTGGTGTAAAAAAAAAAAATGCCATCAATGTGTTGATGTTAATTTTGCTTCCAGCTTCCTTGCCAAATTCATTAATTATATCCACAAGTACTCGGTGGACTCTTTAGATTTTTATGTACAATATCATGTCATCTGCAAGTAATGACAGTTAACCTTCTCTCTTCCAATATGGATGCCTTTTATGTTCTCTTTTTGTCTGCTCGCTGTGGCTAGGACTTCCAGTAGTATGCTGAGCAGTAGTGGTGAAAGGGGCAACCGTGTCTTATTCCTCTTCTTAGGGGATATGGTTTTAGCCTTTGCACGTTGAGTATGATTTTGGCTCCAGGTATGTTGTATATGGCCTTTATTATGTTGGGATATATTCCCTCTATTTCCACTTTGCTCCCAGTTTTTTCCAAAATGGGTGCTGGATTTTCTAGAATATTTTCTCTGTATCTATTGATATGATCATAAGATTTTTGTCCTTCATTTTGTTTGTCTATCACATTTGTTGATTTGCGAATATTATACCAGCCCTGCGTCTCCAGAATAAATCACACTTGGTCATGGTGTATGATCTTACTTAATGTATTGCTGGATAAAACTTGGTAATATATTTTCTGAGGATTTTGGCACCTATGTTTATGAGGGATGTTGGTCTGTGAAATTCTTTATTTGCAGGATCTTCATCTGGTTTTGGGATTATTATAATACTGGTCTCATAAAAATATCTCCCTGCTCTGGAATTTTCTAAAACATTTTGAGGAGAGCGGGTTTTAATTCTTCTTTAAATGTTTAGGTAAGCTCGCATGTAAATCCATCTGGCCCCAGACACTTGTTTGCTGGAAGTTTTTTCTTATTACTTCTTCAATTGCATCCATTTTTACTGGCCTTCCAGGTTTTCTGATTCTTTCCGATTGAGTTTTAGCAGATTGTAGGTTTTGAGGAATGTGTCCATTTTAGGCAGCTTCCCCACTTTATTGTTGTGCATAGTGTTTTCTTAGTATTCTTTCTGTTTCTGTCATGTCAGTTGTTATATCGCCTCTTTCACATCTGATTTTGTTTTCTTGGGTCCTCACCGTTTGTTTCTTGGTGTGTCTGGCTAAAGATTCATCGATCTTATTTCTGTCAGAAAACTAGTTCTTACTTTCATTGATATTTTGTACTGTGTTTTTGGTCTCTGTGTCATTCATTTCTGTTCTGATCTTCACTATTTTCTTTCTTCTGCATCTCCTCGAAATGTTCAGGTCCTCTTCCCTTTTTAATATTGGGTTGTTGTTTTTGTCTTGTTACTTACATAAGAAATAAAAATGACTTTACATTCTGAATTCTGTGTTTTATTTTAATCTCTGATAGCAGATTTATTTCCCTTGAGAAATTGCTGTAAAATATACGTCATCTAAAACTAAACATTTTAAACTATACGCTTCAGTGGTTTTAAAATTGGAATAATGTAGAACTGTTACAGCATAACAAGAAGCTAGAAAAATTCCAGGACAAGTTGAAAGGGAAACTGAGACAGATTTTTAGACAGCAGTTTGAGTTAAGCCTATCTTCCCTAAGCCAAAGGCACTGGAGAATAAATAGTATGTATTAGATGGGAAAGATGCAGAAACCCAGGTGCAGAAACTAGGGTACAGGAAACCACCTGGACAGGAACCCCCAGAGGCCTACAAGGGACAAAGACTGGGAAAACAAGAACTTTGTCCCCAGGTAATCTATTCTCCCAGAGCATGTCATGGGTCATGCGGTGGAGACCCCCTAAGCATTCCTCCCTAAAGATACCTTTTAAGTCTCAGTTGTATTTCAGCTCCAGGCCCATAAAAGCATTAAGACAAGACAAGTGGCATTGGAGTGGACTCAGGACCAGACACATTGACAAATGAGGCCCTTCCTGGCATGGACTAATCAGTGGCGACCAGCACCCTGAAAGGGCACCCCTGGAAAGCTGATGAATATTCTCTTGAGAACTCCCCTGAAACCTCCCATAAGATTTCCCACCTGCAAGAGAGATAAATATGCTCAGGACAAAGGACCAAGTGTGAGCTCCCCTACACCACAGGAAAGCGTGACAGCGCCAGTTTCCTCCTTCCTTCTGCGGGGGCCCCATGGTGCTTTCAACCAGGGGAGCAATGGGCAGTGGCAGCTCATCCCAGGCTTGTCTTCTGAAACTGTCTGAAAGGTCTTGGAAATGTGTCCAAGGCCCCCTTTTCTCTGACTTCCCAGTGAGCAAAGGCAGCCCAGCCTAGGCTATCCTGTTACTTCGTCTATGCACCTGCCTTGGTTCACCATCCAAAGTACATTTTTATTACAGCCATTAAAGCTTTGGGTTTTTTCCTTCATTTTTTTCTCTTGATTGAAATCTTTCCTTCAAGATGACAAGAGCTGAGGTCTTCTGCCTGTATCCCCTGTAACACAACCATCAGCTTTTCACTTCTGAAACCTTAATGTCAACATAAAAGAAAGCCTCATCCCATTTAAAGAGTATATCCAATTCTACTCTGGACTATTTCCTCATTTACACTGATGTCTTTCCCATCTCCATGGCTATGCTATTGCTATTGTCGTTGTTGTTAACCCTCACTAGAGGATATTGTTTTCATTGACTTCCAGAGAGAGTGGCATGGAAGAAGGGGTAGAGAGAGAGAGATATGCCTCAGTGTTAGAGACACAGACATTGGTTGCTTTTCTAATTCGCTGCACAACTGGGATGAGGAATGAATCTACAACCTAGGTATGTGCCCTCAACTGGGAATCAAACCTGAGACCCATCAGTGTGCAGGCCGACACTATACCACTGAGCCCCGCTGCCCAGGGTAGATATGCCTTTTTAAATATAAAGTTTGTAGGTATATTTAACTTGAAATTGGTAGAGGTTTTAAAATGATTTCTTTAGTTTTACTCATGTTTTCATTGGTGATTTGCCACTATTATATTACTGGCATTAATTTTGCAACAGTTTGTATGTAGCAGGGAGGAAACACTTTTAGATCAGGGTCCAAATAGAGTAGTGTATATGAACTTTTTTTGTTAAAAACTTTTATAGCAATGAGAACCAGAAAAATTTCTACTAAACTATCTAACAGTACAACTGAAAGATTTAGAAAGAGAACAGAAAACAAGAAAAGGCCCATAGGAAGTAAAAGGAAGAAAATAATAAAGATCAGAGCCTAAATAAATAACGTAGAGACTAAAAAATTCAAAAAGGTCAATGCAACCAAGAGCTTGTCTTTGAATAGATAATCAGTGCGATGAACTTTTAACCCAACTCACCAAAAACCAAAGACAGAGGTCAAAAATAAATAAACTGAGGAACAAAAGAAGTGAAGTAACAACTGATACCACTGAAATACAAAAGCAAATACACTGAACAACTATATGCCAACAACCTGGATGAAATAGACAAATTTCTGGAAATACACAACCTTCCAATACTCAGTGAGGAAGAATCAGGCATGCTGAACACGTTGATAAAAACCGGTGAAATTGGAACAGTGATTTTTTAAAAATGCCCAAGAAAAAAAGCGCCAGGCCCAGACAGTTTCAGAGGGGAGTTTTATCGAACATTCAAAAAATAATTCAAATTGTTCCAAAAAGTCCGAGAGGAACAAACACGCCCAAGCTCTTTTTTGGCAGCCTGAATAATCCCAATTACAAAACCAGGTAAAGACCTTGCAAAGAAAGAATTACAGGCCAATATCCGTGATAAACAAAGATGCTAAAATCTCCAAACAAATATTAGCAAATTGGATCAAGCAATATGTTAAACAGATCATACCCCATGACCAAGTGGGGTTTATTCCAGGGATGCAAGTTTGGTACAGTATTCACAAATCTATAAATGCGATGCATCACAGGAACCATTTGACAAACAAATATCTCATGATCATCTCAGTAGGTGCAGAAAGAGCAACAAAACCCAGCGCCCATTTTTGATAAAAACTCTCAGCACAGTGGGAATAGAGGGATCATGCCTAAACACATTAAAGTCCTTATAGGGCAAACCTTCAGTCAACTTCATACTCAATGGGCAAAAACTAAAACATATCCCCTAATAAGAGGAACAAGACAGGGACGTCCACTTTCACCATCTTATTCAACAGAGTGTTGGAAGTCCTTGCCACAGCGATCAGACAAGGAGAAAACATAAAAGGCATCCAAATTGGAAAGGAGAAATAAAACTGTCACTGTTTGCAGATGACCTGATATTGTATGCTGAGAACACTAAAGACGTCACCAAAAGACTTCTAGATTTAATAAATGAATTCAGCTATGCAGCAGGATAGAAAATTAATGCCCAGAAATAAATGGCATTTTTAAACGACATTCATGATCTCTCAGAAAGAGAAACTAAAACAAACAAACAAACAAAAAAACCACATTTAACGTGCAACAATAAAATTAAGATACTTAGGAATTAACTTAACCAAAGGGGTGAAAGACGTGTACTTGCAAAACAAACATGTTCAAAAAAGAGATAGAGGAAGATATAAACAAGTGTAAGAATGTACCATGCTAATGGATTGCTAGAATCAACCTCATTCAGATGTCCGTACTCCCCAAAGCAATCTATAGATTCAAACTATTCATAAAATACCAATGTCCGATATCACAGACCTAGAAGAAGTAGTGCAAAAATTTAGACACAAAAAGGACAGGACCCCAAATCGCTGCAGCAATTTTGGGAAGAAGAAAAAAGTGGAAGGAATCAAAATAATACATATCAAGATATAGTAAAGCCATTTTAATCGAAACAGGATGGAACTGGCAGAAGACCAGCCTTAATGATATAAATGGAACTGAACAGAGAACCCAGGAATTGACCCAACTCATTACACTCAATTGAGATTTTACAAAGGAGGCAGAGCATACAGTGGAGTAAAGGAAGTCTCTTCAATAAATGGTGTTGGGAAAATTGGACAGGAACTTTCAAAATAGTGCAACTAGACCACTATCTTGCACCACACACAAGGATCAACTCCAACTGGATAAAAAACTTAAAGGTAAAACATGAAACCATTAAAAATCCTTGAAGGAAATGGAGGCAGCATGATCTCAGACATCTCTCATTGCAATATGCTTACCGATACACTGCCTAGGGCAATGGAAGCAAAGGAGAAAATAAACAAATGGGACTACAGCAAAATAAAAAGATTCTGCACAAAGAAACCATCAACAAAATGCAAAGGGAACTCATTATATGGGAGAACATATTTGCCAATGATACATCTGATAAAGGGTTACTACCCCTAATATTTTAAGAAACACACCTTCACAAGAGGAAGACAAACGATCCAATTAAAAAACGAGCAAAGACCTAAGTAGACACTTCTCCAAAGAGCGCATAAAAATGTCCAAGAGACATATGAAAACTGCTCAGTGTCACTAATCACCAGAGAGATGAAAATTAAAACAATAATGGGGTATCACCTGAGGTCTTCCAGAATGGCTACGTTTTCAATAAGTCAACAAACAAAAAGTGCCTGTGAGGGTGTGCAGAAAAGCTCACCCTAGTATACTGCTGGTGGGAATGCAGACTCGTGCAGCCTCTATGGAAAACATTATGACATAGGAGGTTTTCTCAAAAATTGAAATACAGAACTGCCATTGAACCCAGTGACCCCACTGCTTGGAATATGTCCTACGAAAGCAGGAACATCGATCAGGAAGAATGTATAAACCCCTCTGTTCAGAGCAGCACACTTTACAATAGCTACGCTCGTGAGTTCACAGGAATGGGTACATGAATCTGCTTTGATTCTGAGTGACGGTAGACATGCACACTCCTGCATCTTCCTTCAGCTTCCTGCCTGAACATGATGCCACACTGCAGTTCTTCAGACTTTCTGTCTCTTCCCAATGCCGTAGTGGCCTGGCGTCATAGGCTATCCTTCCGAGCCTCAGGGTGTTCATGTGAGAGAAAAATGTCCCAGCTACCTGACAACCCAAGGGGGAGCCCCACTGGCATCTCCTCACATGTCCTCTAAGTGCCTTCTCCTGGTTCCAACATCCTCAAGTAGCCCTTACTGATTTTCTGGCAGAGCAAAAAGTGATCGTCAAGAGACGGCAGGGATCTGACTAAAAATCCAAAAGCAGGGGAACACACCAAGCTCTCTTAGGGCATTGCAAGCAAGCCTCCACCTCAGCAATCCTGTCGGACCCTGCCACGCTGTGGGCAGACAACTAGTTGAAGTAGTTAAGGCTGCTGTTCTGGTGCCTGGAGCTGTTGGCCCATCGTTCATAATGCTGGCACCACTGAATGCAAGAGGCATAGGATGCACTGTATCCTGCAGCATGAGGAGTGTGTGGAGAAGGGCACATCACCTTTCAAGTTCTATGCACTTCCTGCTGCTGCCCATAGAGAGAGCCTGCTCCCGCCTGTGATGGTAATGAGATACTCCTTCACAGTGGCAGTACTGCATTAGTATGATTTGCTACAAAAGGACAGTTAACCTTGCCATCATCCCTGGCATGTCTGACTCCCTCCACCTGCAGAAGGAATGTGGGTGGGGGTTAGGGACATCTCACTCCTGGACACCCAAGTTTCCCTGCTTACATGGACAGGTTATATTCTCAAGGCTCCTCCCTTTCCAGCACCAGTACCTGCAACATCACCTTCACATTGATCGTGTGGCTATGAAAGAACTAAAACATGGAGATCTACAAAACAGCCTGGCTTGGCCTGAACCACCTATCTTCTGGCCCCATTCCTTCTGCATAAGAGGCACAGAGGAACACAGAGGTTCCTGGGGTTACAGGTGCCTGCACCCATGCGGTCACACTGATTCCTCACAGGCTTTGATATCCCCACACCCTTGCCTGCACACGGCTTCACAGGATACCCTGATTCACGCACGTCACACGTTCCTGCCTCTGATGGAGGACTTGGGCATGCCCACACCATTTTGGGCTACTAAAACAGCTCTTCCAAACTGTGACTGGACAGAGGGCATCACGCTACTCAGCCCCGCCCCTCACTGTCAGCCTCAGTGTATGGGCCTCAGAACTGTGGTGAAACATTCCTGAGGAAGCTCTATGTTACCCGAGCATTTGCAGCTTTCCCAGGGTTTGGTGTCTGGGGGGCTCTTGCTTACGGCTGCTCACGTTTCCCACTTCAGAATCCATTTTCTCTACCGCTTTCCCACAGATCCACAGTGACCCCTAGTAATATCCACAGGGAGAAATGCCCGGGACATTACAGGCTGCCCAGCCTGTGGGCTATCTGAGGCTGAAGTGACAGGCAAAGGGAAGAACTGTGGCTGGAGAGGACTGTAGCCTACATTCTGGTAGAGTTGGATGATCAGGATAACTACGGCCAAGGTACGGTCTCAATCTGACTCCTTTTACATCAGTTCTCTTGTTTTTGTTTCCATTACTCTTGCTCTTTCTGTCTTTTCCTCATTCTGACTCTTTCTTCCATCTACCCATTGGGTTTCAGTGACCCGTAGAAAGAATGACTTGATACTGCCTAAGGGTTTCTTCATTGCAGGAGAAAGGCTCGGTCTGAAGGAACAAAGTAAATAAACAATCATATTCACAGGAGGCCATTGTTATGTGAGGAAATTTAATACCGTCAAAAATGCACAAGGTGTACTGGCTGTGGACACCATTGTCCAGAGATTGCCCAACACAACTTCACGTACATGCCTGTGCCTCTGTGTGTGTTGTGTGTGAGGGCTATAGCACACTCTGCATCTTATTGTCCCTCTGGTCATTTACCCTTCCAGCTGCGGCTTCGACCCCAAGTGAACCTAATATCCAGACTGACTCCTCACATGCCTTTGCTCTCTTCCCCACAACTCCTACATGCAATTTATACTCCCACTGGCTAAGTGTGGTTCTGAATCCTGGGCTCAGAGCATGATTCTCGCAGCAAATACAGTGCTCTCATACTTCTAGGGAGGCCTTCTGCTTCAAGTGTGAAATGCACTGGGAAGCCTCCCACCGCGTTGCCTGCTGTCAATGTGTGAGCTGACCTCCTACAGAAAGGAACCTGGAAATCCATCATCCTTTCGGAGCTAGCAGTGGACATTCAGGCCCTTGCTCCCAAATCCCTTTCCTTGAGCTACCTTACGTCCCTGGGTCCATTAGTATCACCCACTTCAATGGACTTACTCTTAGTTCTCCCTCCTCCCCAGCCTCCAGCACACAGAAAGAATTCTGTCTTCTCATACTGTCCTAAAGCATAACTTAACCACCACTGCAACTGCACAGGCCCAGCCCTCACAGGCAATGGTCATTCACAGGCAGCCAGTTGTAATGCCCCAAACTAGGGACAAACACCACAGAGACAGACACTATTGATGCTCTTGATTTATGTGTTCCAAGAACACACGACAAACAGACAAACAGAGCTGATGCTCCTGCTTTAACTTTCCATTTCATACCGTGCTCTGGATCTCTCTGTGACTGAATACCTGGTCACACAGACATTCTGCTCCATTGTCCTGTGCAGGAACATAATGTCTGCTTGAAAACACATACTTATGTCAAAACCTTCTTATGTGCACTTCTCTATTTGAAGGAAAATGGATGGTCCCTCCTATTTAACTCACACTGTGGGAGATACCCTAACACAATAATTGACTATCATCTCCTATCAAACTTCCTAAAGAGTATAGTATAATTATTGGTGGCCCTAACATGAAGAGTCGGTCATTGCTGAAATTAGGATCTCTTAAATTTCCTGCTGCCTTGTGTTGGATGCATCACACCACACCACCTTTTTAATGAGCAGTGACCTCAGGGTCACCCAGTTAGGAATTTGGACACACCTAAGGAAATATTTGATGGTTGCAATGATCCATAAAAGGAAGTGGTGGCACAGCAGCCTCAGCCTTTGTATGAAAAGACTCCTGGACAAGTGTGGGAAGGGTCAGAGGAAGGACATCATGGGAGCCTCCATTTAAGGAATAGTAGACAGGCCTAAGGGTGAGGGAGGTGGCCTGGAGCGAGAGTTCAGAGGAGTGGGTCAATGAATCTGCTTTGATTCTGAATGATTTTGCACATGCACACTTCCTCATTTTACATCAGGTGTCCCTGTCTGAATATAATTCCCACTGCAGTGCTACATACTTCCTTTCTCAACCTGATTCTCTGAGGACCTGACATAACAGGCTCTATTCCTCCCAGTATCAGGGCGTCCATGAGAGAAAGCAATGACCCAGCTACCTAGCAAACTAGGGGCGAGTGTCCAGGAACAGTCCCCCTCACCTGTACTCCTCTACCTTCACTCTCCTGGGGCCAAGCTCCTCGCATAGTACTTGAGATGATTAGACCACACTTCTATTACTGATGTTCTAGCAGGGCAAACAGGACTAGTCAGAAGAAGCCAGGGATCTCACTTTACGAACCCAAGAGGTAGGGGAACCCAAAGCTCTCCTTCTGCATTGCCACCGAGGCCCAACCTCAGTATCCTGTCATATCCTTCCAGGTCGCAGCATTTTTCTCCTAAATAACATTGTCGGGAATGCTGGAAAGGCATTCTCACGCTTATCCAATAGATGGCAGCTTTTCGTTTCAAATCATGTTATTGGGGATGTTGGCAATTCATTCTCATGCTTGTCAAAACATGGCAGCTTTTTTTTACAAATAAAGTTACTGGGCAGGCTGGCAATGCATATCCACACTTGTCCACGAGATGGCAGCATGACTTCACATGTCATTTCATTCGGGATGGTACCACTGCATTCTCTCGTTTCTCCACCAGGTGGCAGCACTTTTCCACCAAATGATTTCATTGGGCATGCACGGTAGGCATGCTCAGGTATGCCCAAAAGTTGTTTGCATTTGCCTCAAAATGTCATTTCTTTCGTGATGCTGGAAATGGATTCTCATTCTTGAACAGTCACAACATGCAGTTATGTCCGCACGTGCCAAAAGGCGGATTCTAACAGAAAAATACAGTTTGCACATACTTCTACAAAGGGAATTTGGTTTAACTGTGAAATGAACGTAAAACCCCGGCCTGGTTCCCTGCTGTCACTGTGTGAGCTGACTCCCTAAAGCGAGGGTATGGCAAACGCATCATCCTTTATAACTTATCACTGCAAATTCCGACCCTTGCACACAAGGCCTTTCCTTGAACTCCCTTATCACCCAAGGGAAAATGGTAAACTCTATTGGACTTTCACTGATTTCTTAATCCACCACAGTCTCTACCACACAGAAAGAATTTTGGCTTCTGATACCATCAGAAAACACAACTTAGCCACTTCTGCAATTGTAAAGGCCATGCATTCACGGGGCGGGTAATTCAGAGTGTCCATTGTCAAGGCAAACAATACATAAACAGGCACATTAGATGCTCTCGCTTTATCTTGCCATTTATTCCATGTGCTGCATATATCCATGGCTGAATGCCTTTCCACAGGGACATTCTGCACCTAATTTCTACGCAGGAAAAGAATCTTTGCTTGAAACACCTTTTAATCTGAAAAAGCTTCTCACGTGCACTACTTATATTGGAAGGTCCCTCCTATAGTTCTCACACGTTAAATGCGTGCAGTAAACACAGCAAACCTGGTATCATCTCCTCTGAGGATAATCAAAAAGTATTTAAAAATCATGTCAAGCCCAAACCTGTCAAAGTTGGAATCTCTTCCGTTTTCTCCAGCCATGCATTCAACAATTCCCACCACAACTAGGTTGTGATGGACAGTGTACCCAGGAAGGCCAGCGATACAATTCAGGAAATACATGGTGGTTGTGATGATCAATAGAGGGATGTGGTGGCACAGCAGCCTCAGCATTTTCATGAAGGAGGATTCTGGAAAATTGTGGAGAGGGTTCTAGGAAGCACATCACAGAACTTCTATTTAATGCATGGTAGGCAGGCCTGAGGGTGGTGTTGGTGACCTGAGGTGTGAGATCAGAGAAATAGGCCAAAGAATCTACTTTCATTCTGAGTGACAGAGGAAACAGACATGACCTCATCATCCTTCAGCCTCCCCCAAGTGAACATGATTGGCACTGCAGTGCTCAGAACTTCCAGCCTCATCCTCACACTGTGATGATGTCACAGGCTGTATTTCTCCCAGCTTCAGTGTGTTCATGTGAGAAAACAATGTCCCAGCTCCCTGGCAATCCAGAGGCAAGTGAAGAGTTGGTCTCTGCTCACCTGTTATCATCTATGTCCCCTCTCCTGGTGCCAACATCCACTCATAGTTCTCACTGTTGATCTGGAAAGCAAAAATGGGCTCCACAGGAGAGGCCAGGCGTCTAAACCACAAACCCAAAAAGCAGGGGATCACACCAAGCTCTCTAATGGCATTTCCTGCAAGGACCCACCTAAGCAATCCTGTCAGATCCCGAAACATGGTGATCAGAGACGAAGTTGAAGAAGTGAATGCTGCTGTTCTGCCTGCAGTTGTAGGCCTGTCGTTCATACTGCAGGTACCACTGAATGTGAGTGGAATGGGTCACCCTGTATCCTGCAGCTTGAGGAGTGTGTGGAGAGGAACCTGTCACCTTCCAACTTGGACACACTTCTTGCCGCAGGCCATGCAGGGAGCCTCCTCCCTCCTGTGATGGTTATGAGAGGATCCTTCACAATCACAGTATCGTGGATGTAGGGGTTTTTGTGAAAGAGCAGCACAGTCTTGCAGCGATTGCTGCCATGCCAGGCTTCCTTCACCTGCAAAAGAACAGTGGATCCGGTTTAGGGTGATAACTTATTCCAGAACTCCCGCCTATTCCTTCCTGCAGGGATAGGATTTTTTCACAAGCTCTCTACCTCCCCAGCCGTGGTCTGCACAGCCTGACCTTCAGATTGATCATGTGGCTGAGCATGGTTTCATCTTGGTCACTGATAATGGCTGACACTTCCAGATTGTTGACAAATTGCAGCAGGTCAAAACGCCTGCACGCTGCAAGCTGAACATGAAACAGCTACAAAAAGGAGCAGATCCTTAAAGCAGCTTGGATTGCTCCCACCTCTCTAACCCCTAGCCCAGCTCCTTCACCATAAGATGCAAAAAGAGAGCACAGTGGTTCTTGTGGGCTCCATGTGTTTATACACACACGGGCACACTGTTTTCCTGACAGCCTTTGACCTTGCCTGCATACTTGCCTGCTGAGGGCTTAACAGGATACCTTTATTTGTGGACATCACTCATTCCTGCCTCTCACTGACTTGGATATACAGAGGACTTGGACATGCAGCCCCCCTCGAGTGCAGCATTACCCCAAGAAGAACCTGAGTGACACAGAGCAGTGTGGAGGCAATGGCCCTTGTTCTGCGCATGAGTCTGATCTGGGACGGTGCTCCTGAAGCCCAGGGAGAGTTTTTGTGGTACTGGTGAGATAAAAGGGTGTCTCTGAGATTTTGGATCACACTGTTCTCACTATCCTGAGCTTCACTCCAATGTGTCTATTTGTTTCTGAGCTACCTATCCCCACTGATACATTTCTCATGCACAAGGGCAGGCATATTGCGTTCCCTTCTGTAGAGTCAAGGATAGACTATTGACTCAGCATCTGGCAATGCACTGAACGTTTGTGCTTTTCAGTTCTAAACAGGGCTGCCGCCGCTGCCAGGTACTGGGCTTGAGCCAGCAGAAGGATCTGCTCACTTGTAAGTTCACGGGCTACATTCCTAACTTAAGTGCCCGGAGCACATCCAGTGGGGACCAGGTGCACTTCCCACTGAGCCTATCCTCTTCGTGCTCCTGCTCTACTGGCTCTTCTTGTGGATGTTTTGTTTCTTCCTGTGCCTGAGGCTCAACATCAACCAACACCTTCATGACTTTTATGACGTCCTCTCGCCCAGGACAAACTGCTCCCTGCCAATTAATTCCTCCTCAATCAATTCCTTCCCCTCTCCCTGCTCCACCCTGTCTGGCCCTTGTAGAAACTCATGATACATTTCCTCTGCCAAAGCATAACTTACCCACTTCTGCAACTGTAAGGCCCAGCCCTCCCAGGGACTGGTCGATCATTCCAAGGCAGCCAATCGTAAGGCTCAAACCAACACACAAACAACAGACAGACAGACAGACAGACAGACAGACAGACAGAAAGACACGGTACTTGCTCTTAATTTATCTTTCTAACTACATGCCATGCTCTGGATGTCTCTGCATCTCAATGCTTTCCCACAGGGACGTTCTGCATCTATTTCCTGTGCAGGGAAACAATGTTTGCTTGAAAACACATATTCCGCTGAGAAAGCTTCTCATGTGCACTACTCTTCTTTGAAGTAAAATGGACAGTCCCTCCTATTTATCTCACAGTGTGGGAGGTCCCCTGAACACAACAAACCTCCTATTGTCTCCTCTGACTATTACTAAAGAATACTGAATAATCCCCAATCTGTAAAATGGGTCACTGCCGCCAGTGGGATCTCTTAAGTTTCCACCAGCCCTGTGTTCAACATGTGCCGCCACAACCCGTTTATAACGGGCAGTGTTTTCAGGATGACCTGTGGAGGAATAAGGAGACACTTAAGGAAATATATGGTGGTTGTGATGATCAATAGAGGCACGTGGTTCCAGAGCAGCCTCAGCCTTTGCATTCTCATGCTGAAACACCACGTGGCAGCATTTTCTCCTCAAATGGTATTATTGCAGATGCTCACTCTGAATTCTTACTTTTGTCCAGAGGCGGCAGAAAGTTTCTTACAAACGATTGTTCTGGGGATGCTGGCAATGCATTCTCACACTTTTCCACCAGGTGTCGGCATGATTTCACGAGTAATTTTATTGGGGATGCTGGAAAAGCATTCACAATTCCATTCAACAGGTGGAAACATTTTCAACAGAATGAATCCATTGGTGAACTTGTGGGTGCATTCTCACGTTTACCCACCAGGTGGCAGTATTGTTCGAACTGAGGATCATACTTGGGATGCTTGTGGAGATGCAGAAGATGCATTTTCTCGTTTGTCCACCAGGTGGTGGCATTTTGACACCACGAGATTTTATTGGCTATGCTGACAATGGAAGCTAGTGTGTGTCAAGCAGGCAGCAGAATTATTTTACCGCACGATTTCGCTGGAGATGCTTTCAATGGCTCTATATTTATCAGTTGGCATCAATATTCCACTAGTGAATATCAGGAATGTTCTGGAAGTGCATTCTCACGCTTTTCCACCAGGTGGCAGAATTTTCCCACAACGTGCTTTTACTGAGGATGCTGGCAAGGCATTCCCACGTTTTTGTCTCTACAGCTGTCTGCATTTTCCCTCCACTGTCCCATTTTGGGGAAACTGGCAATGCATTTTGGCGCTGAAACATGAGATGGCAGCATTTTTCCACCAACGATTCTGTTTGAGATGCTGGCAATGCTTTCCCACGTTTGTCTAACACGTCTGTGGAAGCATTTTTACTACCAAATTATATTATTGGGGGTGTTGAAAATTCAGTCTCAAGTTTGTAAAAGACTTGGCTACATTTTCCACAAATGTGATTATTTTGTGGATGTTGACAAGGCATTCTCACGTTTTAACAGCCATTGAACCTACTTTCCCAAAAATGATTCTATTGGGAATAGTGGCGTGGCACTTTCACTTTTGTTCAATAGCTGGCAACACTTTCACCACAAAGTATCGTTTGGGGAATGCTGGAAGCACATTCGCCCAAAGTACTTTGTAGAAGTACTTTTCCACAAAATGATTTTACGGCGGATGCTGGCAATGCATTCTTCAGTCTCTCAAACAAGAGGCCACATTTTCCACCAAACGATTACTTTGGTTGTGCTGGCAATGCATTCCCACATCTGTCCACAAGGTGGCCACATTTTTTTACCAAGGGATTTTCCTGAGAACGCTGGCAATGCATTCTCTTGCTCGAATACCAGGTGACAGCATTTTCTCCACAAGTGATCTTATTGGAGATGCTGTAACTGCATTTTCACATTTGTAGAAAGGTGACTGGTTTCTTATTTACAAATGATTGTTTTAAGGCTGCTGGCAATTCCTTCTCACACTCCAACACCAGGTGCAGTATTTTCCCACCAAATGATATTATTGAGGATCCTGGCACTGCATGCTCCTCCTTGGAGAACAAGTGGCGGCAATTTTCCACCATGTAACTTCACTGGGGCTTCTGGCGAAGCATTTTCACTTTTGTCCAATAGGTGGAAGCATTTTCCCACAAGTGATTTCACTGGGGATGCTGGCAATGAACACTCACACAAGTCGACAAGATAAGGGCATTTTGCCACAAGAGATTTTCATTGTGAATCTTGGCAATGTATTTTCAAATGTGTCCGCCATTTGGCAGCCAGCATCATCTCAGAAGGGATTTTCATGAGCATGCTGGCAATGCATTCTCACACTTGTCAAACATGTGGCGGCCTTTTTCCAACAGCTGATATTATTGGGGCTGCTGGCAATGCATTGTGAAGCCTGTTTACAACAAGCCCACATTTTCCCACCAAATGTTATTATTGCACATAAAGGCAATGGTTTCTCCCGCTTGTCCACCCGTTGGCACCTTGACATCACAAGTGATTTTGTTTGGTAAGCTGAGAATGCATTCTTACGTTTGTTCAGCCAGTTGCGGAATTTTTCCACCAAGCGACTTTATTGCTGCTGGCTGTACATTCTCACGTTTGTCCAACTATTCGCCGCAGTTTTCCCCTAAAGTGATAGTGTGTGTGTGGGTGTGGATGTTGGTTTTGAATTCTCACACGTGGACATTGCCTATCAGAACTTTAGGCCCAAATCACTTTATTGCGATTCCAGAACCTGCATTCTCACTCTTGTCCACCAGTTGGCACCTTGATCTCAGTAGGGATTTCACTGGGGATTCTGGGAAATCATTCATACAGTCGTTTAGCACCTGGTGGCCTTTTTCTCAAAGAGTGATTTTGTTGGGGATGCAGTCAATGCATGCTTCACCTCGTCCACCAGGGGGCAGAATATTTCCACCAAGTTTTTTTTAAAGGGGATGCGTTTAATGCTCTCTCACTTACCTCCACAAGGTGGCAGCATTTTTAAAACAAATGCTTTTCTTGGGAATGCAGGGAATGCTCTCTCACCTTTGTAAACAATGTCAGGTAATTTCTCATCAAACGTGTTTACGGGAGATGCCTGAAATACACTATCACCTTTTATTCAAAGGGGCAGCATTTTTTCAACCAAATAATTTTACAGGGGCTGGCAATGGATGCTCACGTTTGTCCCACAGTTGGCAGCATTTGTCCCAGAGAAAGTTTTTTTGCGGGGATGCGTGGCAGCGTTTCGCCCCAAATGATTTAATTGAGGATGCCTGCAAGGCAGTCTCAGGTCTCTACATGACGTCGCAGTAGTTTTCAACCACATGATTGGATCGGGGATACTATCAACGCATTCTCACCCTTTTGCATTTTGCCGACAGAGAGGTTTTGTGGTGATTCTGACAATACATTCTCAGACTTATCTGAGAATTGGCAGTATTTCCGTACAAATGACCTTACTGGGGATGCTGGCAATGTATTCTCACGATTGTCCACAGAGGACAGCATTTTTAATCAAATAATTTTATGGGAGATGCTACGCAGCCATTCTTGCACTTGTCAACCAGAAGGCAGGTTTTCCCCAGTATGATTTTATTGGGCATGCTGGCACTGCATTCTTAATCTTTTTCATAGGTGGCAAAACTTTCCCAAAAACTTATTATTTGGGGGATACTGGCAATGAATTGTCATTCTCAAGCATCCGTTGGCAGCATTTTTTAGCTAATGATTTTGTTGGGGATGCTCGCCATGCGCTTTCATATTTGTCGACCAGTGCACCAGGAGGTGCTCCAGGCACATAAGTTAGAGATGGAGAATATGGACTTGCAAGGAAGCAGAGCCTAACGGAAAATCTTGATAACGCATTGCCAGATTTCTCAATAAAATCCCTGTGAGAGCTCAGTTCCGTATTATGTTCGAACGTTGGAAGCAAATGCCAGGATCCCCAATAAAATTGTTTGGGTCAAAGATGCCGCTTCCATGTGGGCAAGCGTAAGACTGCCTTGACATTATTCCCCATAAAATCATTCTAGGAACAGTGCTGCCTCTTAATGGATAATCTTGAGAATGCATTTTCAGCATCTACAAAATAATCACCAGAGTGAACATATAGGCCATCGGCTGGACAAATGTAAGAATGCCTTCTGAGCCTGCCAAATAAACTTGCATAAATGTCCAGTGTTGGGTCCTAAAAAAATGATGGATTTCTAAGTATCCTCCCTGTTGGGAGGTCGGTCACACATTAGGAACAGGCAACCAGGTGGGAGACTTCACAGTTGAACCAAAGTCCCTCTCTAGAAGTATGGCTGCACAGTGTTTTGCTGAGAGAATCAGTCTCTGAGGCCGAAGATCCCAAGCGACATTTAGCAAGGGGTGGAATAAGGTGCACAGATACCTGTGGCGAATTGAGTCAAGGCGTGTGGGAAGTCAGAAGTGTATGAGGTTCATTTGGGCAAGAATCCCCTGCTGGAAGAGTAAATGAGCAGAGGGACAATAAGAAGGAGAGTGTGCCACAGCCCTCACACACAACACACACAAGCACACACACACACATGCACACACACAGAGGCAAAGGCATGGACATGGATTTGTGTTGGGCAATCTCTGGACTATGATGTCCACAGTCAGTACACCTTGCCCATTTTTGACACTTTTTACATTTCCTCAAATGGACATGGCCTCCTGTGAATATGATTGTTTATTGACTTTGTTCCTTCAGACCAAGCCCTTGTGCAACCAACTAATCCTTAAGCAATATCAAGTCATCCTTGCTACTCGTCACTGAAACCCAAGGAGTGGATGAGAGAAAGTCAGAATGAGAGAAAGACCAAAAGAGCAAAAGCAATGGAAACAAATAAAAAGTTACTAATCTAAAAGGAGTCAGACTGAGACCTTATCTTGGCGGTAATAATCCTGATGATCCAACTCTACCGGAATGTAGGTAGGCTACAGTCCTCTCCAGCCACAGTTCTTCCCTTTGACTGTCACTTCAGTCTCAGATATCCCTTATACTGGAATAGCCTCTACTGCCCGGGCATTTCTCCCTGTGGATATTACCAGGGGTCCCTGTGGATCTGTGGGAAGTGTTAAAGAAAACGAATTCTGAAGTGGGAAACGTGAGTTGCCTTAAGAAAGAGCCCACTAGACACCGAACCGAAGGATACCTAAAGATGCTAAGGCAAAATAGGACTTCCTCAGGAACGTTTCTCTACAGGTACAAGGCCCATACACTGAGGCTCACAGTGAGGGCCGGGGCTGAATACGATGATGCCTGCTGTAGTCTCACAGTCTGGAAGAAATGTTTCAGAAGCCCAACAGCAAAGGGGAGCGAGTGGGGTGTCCAGGAACCTTTTCCACGCTACGTGACCACATCCCAAGCCCCTGTCTGTAGGCTCAGTGAGACCACACTGAGCACAGCAAGAACCCATAGCCGGCCCTGAAGTGTCTGTCTTTACTGTATGGCTTATTCTTGACCCTTTGGTCAAATATTAATTGACCATGATGGCACGGGTCAATTTCAGGATTCTGTACTTTTCCATTGATCTATGTGCCTGTTCCTGTGCCAGAAGCAGGTTGTTCTGATCACAGTGGCTTTGTCCTACAGCAGGATATTCAGTAATGTGATCCTACAACTCTGTTCTTTCTCAAGAATACTGTGGGTGCACGGGGTCTTTTTTGGTTTCCTATAAATTTTCGAAACATTTTTTCCAGCTCTGTGAAATATACCGTTGGAATTAATGACAATTGTGTTGAATTTATAGATTGTTTTGGGTAGTATGGATATTTTGATAATGTTAATTCTTTCAGTCTATAATTCTTTCACTCCTTTGTATCTTCCTCTATTTCTTTTTTCAATGTCCTGTTTCTGAATACAAGTCTTTTACATCCTTCTTTGACTTTACTCCTAGGTGTCTTATTTTTTCAGTTGCAATGGTAAATGGTATAGTCTTTTCTAAGAGTTCATAATTGGTGTAAAAAAAAAAAATGCCATCAATGTGTTGATGTTAATTTTGCTTCCAGCTTCCTTGCCAAATTCATTAATTATATCCACAAGTACTCGGTGGACTCTTTAGATTTTTATGTACAATATCATGTCATCTGCAAGTAATGACAGTTAACCTTCTCTCTTCCAATATGGATGCCTTTTATGTTCTCTTTTTGTCTGCTCGCTGTGGCTAGGACTTCCAGTAGTATGCTGAGCAGTAGTGGTGAAAGGGGCAACCGTGTCTTATTCCTCTTCTTAGGGGATATGGTTTTAGCCTTTGCACGTTGAGTATGATTTTGGCTCCAGGTATGTTGTATATGGCCTTTATTATGTTGGGATATATTCCCTCTATTTCCACTTTGCTCCCAGTTTTTTCCAAAATGGGTGCTGGATTTTCTAGAATATTTTCTCTGTATCTATTGATATGATCATAAGATTTTTGTCCTTCATTTTGTTTGTCTATCACATTTGTTGATTTGCGAATATTATACCAGCCCTGCGTCTCCAGAATAAATCACACTTGGTCATGGTGTATGATCTTACTTAATGTATTGCTGGATAAAACTTGGTAATATATTTTCTGAGGATTTTGGCACCTATGTTCATGAGGGATGTTGGTCTGTGAAATTCTTTATTTGCAGGATCTTCATCTGGTTTTGGGATTATTATAATACTGGTCTCATAAAAATATCTCCCTCCTCTGGAATTTTCTAAAATATTTTGAGGAGAGCGGGTTTTAATTCTTCTTTAAATGTTTAGGTAAGCTCGCATGTAAATCCATCTGGCCCCAGACACTTGTTTGCTGGAAGTTTTTTCTTATTACTTCTTCAATTGCATCCATTTTTACTGGCCTTCCAGGTTTTCTGGTTCTTTCCGATTGAGTTTTAGCAGATTGTAGGTTTTGAGGAATGTGTCCATTTTAGGCAGCTTCCCCACTTTATTGTTGTGCATAGTGTTTTCTTAGTATTCGTTCTGTTTCTGTCATGTCAGTTGTTATATCGCCTCTTTCACATCTGATTTTGTTTTCTTGGGTCCTCACCGTTTGTTTTTTGGTGTGTCTGGCTAAAGATTCATCGATCTTATTTCTGTCAGAAAACTAGTTCTTACTTTCATTGATATTTTGTACTGTGTTTTTGGTCTCTGTGTCATTCACTTCTGTTCTGATCTTCACTATTTTCTTTCTTCTGCATCTCCTCGAAATGTTCAGGTCCTCTTCCCTTTTTAATATTGGGTTGTTGTTTTTGTCTTGTTACTTACATAAGAAATAAAAATGACTTTACATTCTGAATTCTGTGTTTTATTTTAATCTCTGATAGCAGATTTATTTCCCTTGAGAAATTGCTGTAAAATATACGTCATCTAAAACTAAACATTTTAAACTGTACGCTTCAGTGGTTTTAAAATTGGAATAATGTAGAACTGTTACAGCATAACAAGAAGCTAGAAAAATTCCAGGACAAGTTGAAAGGGAAACTGAGACAGATTTTTAGACAGCAGTTTGAGTTAAGCCTATCTTCCCTAAGCCAAAGGCACTGGAGAATAAATAGTATGTATTAGATGGGAAAGATGCAGAAACCCAGGTGCAGAAACTAGGGTACAGGAAACCACCTGGACAGGAACCCCCAGAGGCCTACAAGGGACAAAGACTGGGAAAACAAGAACTTTGTCCCCAGGTAATCTATTCTCCCAGAGCATGTCATGGGTCGTGCGGTGGAGACCCCCTAAGCATTCCTCCCTAAAGATACCTTTTAAGTCTCAGTTGTATTTCAGCTCCAGGCCCATAAAAGCATTAAGACAAGACAAGTGGCATTGGAGTGGACTCAGGACCAGACACATTGACAAATGAGGCCCTTCCTGGCATGGACTAATCAGTGGCGACCAGCACCCTGAAAGGGCACCCCTGGAAAGCTGATGAATATTCTCTTGAGAACTCCCCTGAAACCTCCCATAAGATTTCCCACCTGCAAGGGCGATAAATATGCTCAGGACAAAGGACCAAGTGTGAGCTCCCCTACACCACAGGAAAGCGTGACAGCGCCAGTTTCCTCCTTCCTTCTGCGGGGGCCCCATGGTGCTTTCAACCAGGGGAGCAATGGGCAGTGGCAGCTCATCCCAGGCTTGTCTTCTGAAACTGTCTGAAAGGTCTTGGAAATGTGTCCAAGGCCCCCTTTTCTCTGACTTCCCAGTGAGCAAAGGCAGCCCAGCCTAGGCTATCCTGTTACTTCGTCTATGCACCTGCCTTGGTTCACCATCCAAAGTACATTTTTATTACAGCCATTAAAGCTTTGGGTTTTTTTCTTCATTTTTTTCTCTTGATTGAAATCTTTCCTTCAAGATGACAAGAGCTGAGGTCTTCTGCCTGTATCCCCTGTAACACAACCATCAGCTTTTCACTTCTGAAACCTTAATGTCAACATAAAAGAAAGCCTCATCCCATTTAAAGAGTATATCCAATTCTACTCTGGACTATTTCCTCATTTACACTGATGTCTTTCCCATCTCCGTGGCTATGCTATTGCTATTGTCGTTGTTGTTAACCCTCACTAGAGGATATTGTTTTCATTGACTTCCAGAGAGAGTGGCATGGAAGAAGGGGTAGAGAGAGAGAGATATGCCTCAGTGTTAGAGACACAGACATTGGTTGCTTTTCTAATTCGCTGCACAACTGGGATGAGGAATGAATCTACAACCTAGGTATGTGCCCTCAACTGGGAATCAAACCTGAGACCCATCAGTGTGCAGGCCGACACTATACCACTGAGCCCCGCTGCCCAGGGTAGATATGCCTTTTTAAATATAAAGTTTGTAGGTATATTTAACTTGAAATTGGTAGAGGTTTTAAAATGATTTCTTTAGTTTTACTCATGTTTTCATTGGTGATTTGCCACTATTATATTACTGGCATTAATTTTGCAACAGTTTGTATGTAGCAGGGAGGAAACACTTTTAGATCAGGGTCCAAATAGAGTAGTGTATATGAACTTTTTTTGTTAAAAACTTTTATAGCAATGAGAACCAGAAAAATTTCTACTAAACTATCTAACAGTACAACTGAAAGATTTAGAAAGAGAACAGAAAACAAGAAAAGGCCCATAGGAAGTAAAAGGAAGAAAATAATAAAGATCAGAGCCTAAATAAATAACGTAGAGACTAAAAAATTCAAAAAGGTCAATGCAACCAAGAGCTTGTCTTTGAATAGATAATCAGTGCGATGAACTTTTAACCCAACTCACCAAAAACCAAAGACAGAGGTCAAAAATAAATAAACTGAGGAACAAAAGAAGTGAAGTAACAACTGATACCACTGAAATACAAAAGCAAATACACTGAACAACTATATGCCAACAACCTGGATGAAATAGACAAATTTCTGGAAATACACAACCTTCCAATACTCAGTGAGGAAGAATCAGGCATGCTGAACACGTTGATAAAAACCGGTGAAATTGGAACAGTGATTTTTTAAAAATGCCCAAGAAAAAAAGCGCCAGGCCCAGACAGTTTCAGAGGGGAGTTTTATCGAACATTCAAAAAATAATTCAAATTGTTCCAAAAAGTCCGAGAGGAACAAACACGCCCAAGCTCTTTTTTGGCAGCCTGAATAATCCCAATTACAAAACCAGGTAAAGACCTTGCAAAGAAAGAATTACAGGCCAATATCCGTGATAAACAAAGATGCTAAAATCTCCAAACAAATATTAGCAAATTGGATCAAGCAATATGTTAAACAGATCATACCCCATGACCAAGTGGGATTTATTCCAGGGATGCAAGTTTGGTACAGTATTCACAAATCTATAAATGCAATGCATCACAGGAACCATTTGACAAACAAATATCTCATGATCATCTCAGTAGGTGCAGAAAGAGCAACAAAACCCAGCGCCCATTTTTGATAAAAACTCTCAGCACAGTGGGAATAGAGGGATCATGCCTAAACACATTAAAGTCCTTATAGGGCAAACCTTCAGTCAACTTCATACTCAATGGGCAAAAACTAAAACATATCCCCTAATAAGAGGAACAAGACAGGGACGTCCACTTTCACCATCTTATTCAACAGAGTGTTGGAAGTCCTTGCCACAGCGATCAGACAAGGAGAAAACATAAAAGGCATCCAAATTGGAAAGGAGAAATAAAACTGTCACTGTTTGCAGATGACCTGATATTGTATGCTGAGAACACTAAAGACGTCACCAAAAGACTTCTAGATTTAATAAATGAATTCAGCTATGCAGCAGGATAGAAAATTAATGCCCAGAAATAAATGGCATTTTTAAACGACATTCATGATCTCTCAGAAAGAGAAACTAAAACAAACAAACAAACAAAAAAACCACATTTAACGTGCAACAATAAAATTAAGATACTTAGGAATTAACTTAACCAAAGGGGTGAAAGACGTGTACTTGCAAAACAAACATGTTCAAAAAAGAGATAGAGGAAGATATAAACAAGTGTAAGAATATACCATGCTAATGGATTGCTAGAATCAACCTCATTCAGATGTCCGTACTCCCCAAAGCAATCTATAGATTCAAACTATTCATAAAATACCAATGTCCGATATCACAGACCTAGAAGAAGTAGTGCAAAAATTTAGACACAAAAAGGACAGGACCCCAAATCGCTGCAGCAATTTTGGGAAGAAGAAAAAAGTGGAAGGAATCAAAATAATACATATCAAGATATAGTAAAGCCATTTTAATCGAAACAGGATGGAACTGGCAGAAGACCAGCCTTAATGATATAAATGGAACTGAACAGAGAACCCAGGAATTGACCCAACTCATTACACTCAATTGAGATTTTACAAAGGAGGCAGAGCATACAGTGGAGTAAAGGAAGTCTCTTCAATAAATGGTGTTGGGAAAATTGGACAGGAACTTTCAAAATAGTGCAACTAGACCACTATCTTGCACCACACACAAGGATCAACTCCAACTGGATAAAAAACTTAAAGGTAAAACATGAAACCATTAAAAATCCTTGAAGGAAATGGAGGCAGCATGATCTCAGACATCTCTCATTGCAATATGCTTACCAATACACTGCCTAGGGCAATGGAAGCAAAGGAGAAAATAAACAAATGGGACTACAGCAAAATAAAAAGATTCTGCACAAAGAAACCATCAACAAAATGCAAAGGGAACTCATTATATGGGAGAACATATTTGCCAATGATACATCTGATAAAGGGTTACTACCCCTAATATTTTAAGAAACACACCTTCACAAGAGGAAGACAAACGATCCAATTAAAAAACGAGCAAAGACCTAAGTAGACACTTCTCCAAAGAGCGCATAAAAATGTCCAAGAGACATATGAAAACTGCTCAGTGTCACTAATCACCAGAGAGATGAAAATTAAAACAATAATGGGGTATCACCTGAGGTCTTCCAGAATGGCTATGTTTTCAATAAGTCAACAAACAAAAAGTGCCTGTGAGGGTGTGCAGAAAAGCTCACCCTAGTATACTGCTGGTGGGAATGCAGACTCGTGCAGCCTCTATGGAAAACATTATGACATAGGAGGTTTTCTCAAAAATTGAAATACAGAACTGCCATTGAACCCAGTGACCCCACTGCTTGGAATATGTCCTACGAAAGCAGGAACATCGATCAGGAAGAATGTATAAACCCCTCTGTTCAGAGCAGCACACTTTACAATAGCTACGCTCGTGAGTTCACAGGAATGGGTACATGAATCTGCTTTGATTCTGAGTGACGGTAGACATGCACACTCCTGCATCTTCCTTCAGCTTCCTGCCTGAACATGATGCCACACTGCAGTTCTTCAGACTTTCTGTCTCTTCCCAATGCCGTAGTGGCCTGGCGTCATAGGCTATCCTTCCGAGCCTCAGGGTGTTCATGTGAGAGAAAAATGTCCCAGCTACCTGACAACCCAAGGGGGAGCCCCACTGGCATCTCCTCACATGTCCTCTAAGTGCCTTCTCCTGGTTCCAACATCCTCAAGTAGCCCTTACTGATTTTCTGGCAGAGCAAAAAGTGATCGTCAAGAGACGGCAGGGATCTGACTAAAAATCCAAAAGCAGGGGAACACACCAAGCTCTCTTAGGGCATTGCAAGCAAGCCTCCACCTCAGCAATCCTGTCGGACCCTGCCACGCTGTGGGCAGACAACTAGTTGAAGTAGTTAAGGCTGCTGTTCTGGTGCCTGGAGCTGTTGGCCCATCGTTCATAATGCTGGCACCACTGAATGCAAGAGGCATAGGATGCACTGTATCCTGCAGCATGAGGAGTGTGTGGAGAAGGGCACATCACCTTTCAAGTTCTATGCACTTCCTGCTGCTGCCCATAGAGAGAGCCTGCTCCCGCCTGTGATGGTAATGAGATACTCCTTCACAGTGGCAGTACTGCATTAGTATGATTTGCTACAAAAGGACAGTTAACCTTGCCATCATCCCTGGCATGTCTGACTCCCTCCACCTGCAGAAGGAATGTGGGTGGGGGTTAGGGACATCTCACTCCTGGACACCCAAGTTTCCCTGCTTACATGGACAGGTTATATTCTCAAGGCTCCTCCCTTTCCAGCACCAGTACCTGCAACATCACCTTCACATTGATCGTGTGGCTATGAAAGAACTAAAACATGGAGATCTACAAAACAGCCTGGCTTGGCCTGAACCACCTATCTTCTGGCCCCATTCCTTCTGCATAAGAGGCACAGAGGAACACAGAGGTTCCTGGGGTTACAGGTGCCTGCACCCATGCGGTCACACTGATTCCTCACAGGCTTTGATATCCCCACACCCTTGCCTGCACACGGCTTCACAGGATACCCTGATTCACGCACGTCACACGTTCCTGCCTCTGATGGAGGACTTGGGCATGCCCACACCATTTTGGGCTACTAAAACAGCTCTTCCAAACTGTGACTGGACAGAGGGCATCACGCTACTCAGCCCCGCCCCTCACTGTCAGCCTCAGTGTATGGGCCTCAGAACTGTGGTGAAACATTCCTGAGGAAGCTCTATGTTACCCGAGCATTTGCAGCTTTCCCAGGGTTTGGTGTCTGGGGGGCTCTTGCTTACGGCTGCTCACGTTTCCCACTTCAGAATCCATTTTCTCTACCGCTTTCCCACAGATCCACAGTGACCCCTAGTAATATCCACAGGGAGAAATGCCCGGGACATTACAGGCTGCCCAGCCTGTGGGCTATCTGAGGCTGAAGTGACAGGCAAAGGGAAGAACTGTGGCTGGAGAGGACTGTAGCCTACATTCTGGTAGAGTTGGATGATCAGGATAACTACGGCCAAGGTACGGTCTCAATCTGACTCCTTTTACATCAGTTCTCTTGTTTTTGTTTCCATTACTCTTGCTCTTTCTGTCTTTTCCTCATTCTGACTCTTTCTTCCATCTACCCATTGGGTTTCAGTGACCCGTAGAAAGAATGACTTGATACTGCCTAAGGGTTTCTTCATTGCAGGAGAAAGGCTCGGTCTGAAGGAACAAAGTAAATAAACAATCATATTCACAGGAGGCCATTGTTATGTGAGGAAATTTAATACCGTCAAAAATGCACAAGGTGTACTGGCTGTGGACACCATTGTCCAGAGATTGCCCAACACAACTTCACGTACATGCCTGTGCCTCTGTGTGTGTTGTGTGTGAGGGCTATAGCACACTCTGCATCTTATTGTCCCTCTGGTCATTTACCCTTCCAGCTGCGGCTTCGACCCCAAGTGAACCTAATATCCAGACTGACTCCTCACATGCCTTTGCTCTCTTCCCCACAACTCCTACATGCAATTTATACTCCCACTGGCTAAGTGTGGTTCTGAATCCTGGGCTCAGAGCATGATTCTCGCAGCAAATACAGTGCTCTCATACTTCTAGGGAGGCCTTCTGCTTCAAGTGTGAAATGCACTGGGAAGCCTCCCACCGCGTTGCCTGCTGTCAATGTGTGAGCTGACCTCCTACAGAAAGGAACCTGGAAATCCATCATCCTTTCGGAGCTAGCAGTGGACATTCAGGCCCTTGCTCCCAAATCCCTTTCCTTGAGCTACCTTACGTCCCTGGGTCCATTAGTATCACCCACTTCAATGGACTTACTCTTAGTTCTCCCTCCTCCCCAGCCTCCAGCACACAGAAAGAATTCTGTCTTCTCATACTGTCCTAAAGCATAACTTAACCACCACTGCAACTGCACAGGCCCAGCCCTCACAGGCAATGGTCATTCACAGGCAGCCAGTTGTAATGCCCCAAACTAGGGACAAACACCACAGAGACAGACACTATTGATGCTCTTGATTTATGTGTTCCAAGAACACACGACAAACAGACAAACAGAGCTGATGCTCCTGCTTTAACTTTCCATTTCATACCGTGCTCTGGATCTCTCTGTGACTGAATACCTGGTCACACAGACATTCTGCTCCATTGTCCTGTGCAGGAACATAATGTCTGCTTGAAAACACATACTTATGTCAAAACCTTCTTATGTGCACTTCTCTATTTGAAGGAAAATGGATGGTCCCTCCTATTTAACTCACACTGTGGGAGATACCCTAACACAATAATTGACTATCATCTCCTATCAAACTTCCTAAAGAGTATAGTATAATTATTGGTGGCCCTAACATGAAGAGTCGGTCATTGCTGAAATTAGGATCTCTTAAATTTCCTGCTGCCTTGTGTTGGATGCATCACACCACACCACCTTTTTAATGAGCAGTGACCTCAGGGTCACCCAGTTAGGAATTTGGACACACCTAAGGAAATATTTGATGGTTGCAATGATCCATAAAAGGAAGTGGTGGCACAGCAGCCTCAGCCTTTGTATGAAAAGACTCCTGGACAAGTGTGGGAAGGGTCAGAGGAAGGACATCATGGGAGCCTCCATTTAAGGAATAGTAGACAGGCCTAAGGGTGAGGGAGGTGGCCTGGAGCGAGAGTTCAGAGGAGTGGGTCAATGAATCTGCTTTGATTCTGAATGATTTTGCACATGCACACTTCCTCATTTTACATCAGGTGTCCCTGTCTGAATATAATTCCCACTGCAGTGC